>NW_025953043.1:1252450-1503111 GCF_022478825.1 Daldinia caldariorum | reverse complement strand
TCAAAACACCTGTAGACGTTGAGAAACATCAACATCTAGTATTTAAAATATTTTGACAAATTTAATTGTATTATATCGGTTAAAAATTTCAAACCATATATATACGGTTTACTGGTTCCCGCGGATCCCCGTAAGGTACCTGTCAGTGGACTCCGGTCTTTGCCGACCCAACCCATTATGTACCTCTGCCTAGCTCTAATACTTAGGTAGGTACGTTACTATCGATTTCTAATTTACGGCACGGGTTACTGCGTGAGATAGCAGCCCAATTCAATGGTAACCTAGTACCTAAACCTACCTAGTGTATTGATAATACTTTCTAGAATATCCTCTTTCTTTCACATCACTTATATATCAGAGCGGAGTTACAGTTGCGTGTATTATTTTCTTATTTGTCTATTAGTCCAATATCACTAATCTATTTTTCTCACGTATGTAATGTATTAGGCACTTTTTCTGGTTGGCTCGTTAAGAATTGCACAATATGTCATCACTTGACCGTCCGGCTGATTGGCAGTGGTTTGAATCTGCTGCTGCCCGCTACCCCGGATCGTCTCCTCCACAAAATGGGCCTATAGGGCCTCTCCTACCGAATTATGCGAATACGGTGTCATCATTCGACATGATCGAGTCCAGTTTTCTTCCTCGGCTGCAATCCCAGCCAAAAAAAGGTGCAGCAGTACCGACTGAGAGGCTTGGTGGAGTTGACATAGGTATAGACCCGACGGGACTCTGCGGGCGCACTCTGCCGACTAAGAAACCCGTTCTTCCGTGCCGAATATTGCTTACCTGTCTTACCTGTTATCTGCAATACTAATCCTGTTACGGCGTAGTCACGTAATCCTGGGGGACCGTTCTTGTTCATCTCACGATCGATGCTTTGGATTTAACCTAGCAGCCTAGCTAACTATGTAAATATCGCGAGGTTCTACCAATTGGCGTAACTATAGGAAATTAGTTAAGTCTCTTTTCGCGTTTGGTGAAACAACATAATCGCAAACAAGTAACGATCAAGTCAATTATTTATACAGATGAGACATTTTGATCTGTTAATGTAATGAGGCTGTTGCACGGTTACGAGTTTATTCGGGGTTCTGGAAACACAGTATTTTTTTCTGCGAGATAATTGACACGGGCAATTTAGGGTAGCACAACATTGGCTTAAAGGATTGGGGGATCGGGGGATCGAGCGGGCAGTAATCTAATCAATCAGCCATACTATGTACCTAATGTAGGTACCTAATTTGAACTGAACAGCACAGACGGCCCCAGCGCGGAACACAGAAAATTCTTATCAATCTGATCAACGTGTTTTACCGATATCGGAAACTTTTACGACATACATGTAATCCAAAACAGGGTTACAGGGTTACATGGGTGATGTAGAGAGCCAGCTTATCTAATAGTGAAACTTTCCAAAACAAACAGGCAGATAAAAAAAGAAAAAAAAAAAAAAGAAATTAGAAACGAGCTTGTTTTTATCAATTACCTCATATCCAATTCCCCGGAAATGACACCAAGTACCGAGAGAATTAAAATCCTCCGTACCTAGGAATCCCCGGCATATGGCCTGCTGGCCTGACCAGCTTGCCAGCTTGACAGGCCTTTGGTTTGCATTGAGGCTCACTAGACTCACACTACGACATATTTGGTTTTGATACGATCAATCAATTGCGTCTTTTGGGGTAAGTAGGGTGAGACGACGTGAGCTTTGTGAGCTTCGTCAGCTTCGTGAGCTTCGAACGTTCCATCTATCGTACCATACCCCTGAAAATTCATCCACTTTTTTTTCTTCTTCCTTTACTGAGAGTCGAAGAAGCCCAAGACTACTTAATATCGGAACCGTTAGATATTTCTGTTTTTCATTTGCGTTTCTCGCTTAAACATAATTTCCCTTCCCCCCGGGGTCCCAACAATTCCGGATGCATTGGCTGCCAGTCACGCCACGATCCACGACTGTAATTCATGCATAAAGACCGTAGGGCCTGACGAGAAGCCCACTTCCCAGCCCCTGCCACCAATCGTAGGCGAACCTTTGATCTGATAAGATTTCTGCGGATCAATGATCAATCCCAAGCGCACTTACATAGGACATGAACTATTTCCTTGGGACAACGCTTCATCGCCCGACCCGACCATGTGGCGTTACCCCATAGGTATCTTATATAAAGACTGTAGCAGTCAAACTGGAGAATTCATTCTCTCCCAGAGATTCCCAGTCTACGGGTTCTATTTGTATGACACACTAAAACTATGAGGGAGTTTGTATTCGCATTTCCCCAATAGCGCCTTTTTTTTTGTAGGTTCGCAGACAACTTTCCACGTGCCTCGAAGTTGTACCAGTAGAACAAAGCATGCTGGCATGTTTTCTTGTGCAACAAGGTACCTGGTTATACATAGCCGGGTCCATCCGAAGATCCTCATGTACGAAGTGGCCTACGTTTGAAGGGAAAAGGGGACGCCTATATCCGCACCCCCGAATTACCAAAATCTTTTCCAGATACGGATAACTCACCAATGGCCTTAGGAATCCATCTACTTTAGTAAGTTGAAGCAGTGACGGCAATGAGGACTTGGCCCGGTATGAAGTGAGGTAGTCTTCTTTGATTTTCAGCTTCTACCACAGGTAGGTGTAAAGGTCCTATACACGAGGTTTGTCCCTTGGGAAAACACATGAGTATGCCTTTGTTGTGCTTATATTTAGTAAGCTATCTCTTTATTCCGAGATCAGTGTAAAGACCTTGTGACGTTGTGGCTTGCGCGTTCAAGTCACCCTACAGAGTTTAAATGGTTAGACACTAGTAGTCCTTAAATTTTGCGCGCCATGGCTGGATTTCACGATTTCAATCGCACTTCTAATAAAAATGGCAAAAGATCAGATTCAAGTTGCGATTGTGGGAGGAGGTATCGCCGGGCTTGCTCTCGCAGCGGGCTTGGTTAAGAAACAGCATATTGATGTTCACGTCTACGAGTCGGTCCCAGCTTACAAAGATGTCGGTGCTGGGTTGGCCCTCCATCTCAATGCCATCAAGGCCATGACGCTCCTAGGCCCTGAAATAAGGCAAGCGTACTTTGATAAGGCTCTGACCATGGGCGACGAGGACCAGGAGATGGTCACCGAGGTAATTCTAGGTCAGGGGCCACATAAAGGCGAGCTAGTAGCAGAACTTGGCAGGGCGAAGGGACGCAAGACAGTCAGCCGAGCTGATCTCTTAGACGGATTTCTGGCGCTGATTCCCAAGGACAAGATCAGTTTTGGCAAGAAACTCGTCGAGATCAACGAGCAAGTCTCCGGGGAACCCAAAGTCCATCTGACCTTCCAGGATGGGTCCAAGGTTGAGGCGGACTGCCTTTTAGGAGCGGATGGAATACACAGCTTAACTCGCAGCTACCTTCTCGGCGCAGACCACCCGGCCGCGCCGCCCAAAAACCACGACGGTTGGCAGATCTACCGCACCATGGTGCCGACCGTCGAGGCGCGGAAGCAGATCAACCCCAAGTGGACGACGAGCGTGCCCATCCTCCTCGGCCCCAGAGGTCACATCAACTGCATCCCGCTGAACAAGAACACGCGCCTGAGCGCCGGCGTCGCCGTCCGCGGCGCCGTACTTTCTGCTGGGGGCGGACGCGCCCCGCCGCTCGACCCGGCCTGGTACGCCGACTACACCGAGGACGCGCAGCGGATCGTGCGCATGGTGGCCGCGGACACCAGCGCGTCGTGGACGGCCGCGGACCACGACCACGCGCCGTACTACGCGCGGGGGCGCGTCGCCATGTTCGGCGACGCCGCGCACGCCTCGATGCCGTTCGCCGGCAACGGGGCCGCCCAGGCCCTCGAGGACGCGGCCGTGCTCGACTGCCTGCTCGCGCGCGTCCGGCGCACCGACGAGCTGCTGCAGGTTGAGCACGCACTGCTGGCGTTCGACCGGGTCCGAAGGCCGCGGAGCCAGGCGGTCGTGGATCTGGCGCGCAAGTTCGGGCGGGTGTACGCATACGCCGAGGACGGGATGCACGAGGACCCGGAGAGGATGAAGAGGTTCTTCGGGGAGATGGCGGCGTTTACGAATGAGTTCGATGTCAAGGGGCAGAACGAGGCGGCTTTGAAGGTTTTCGAGGAGTTGGAGTTGGGGATGGAGATGGATGATGGCGTGGAGGTGAATGGGAATGGGAAGGTTGGTGGAGTCGTTGAGAGTTAGGAGATAAGACTTGCTCCTTGTAGTTATGATCGTTTGGTTTGTTACTATGGGACGTCATCGTTGGATAGGATTTCTTTAAGTATATGTTCGGTTCCTGGTAAGATATTCTTTCCTTTTCATATCAGTCTACTATTATACACGAGATCTTGTAACTACGTTACCTTTCCTTCTTTTGCATTGCTCTCATGATATAGATGTATTATTAGCGCGATCATCTCAAGTTCGAATGCAAATATTGTATTATGTTGAAAGCTTTTTTTGGAAGTCTGGACATTATATCGCCCTCGAGGCAAACAGGGATATTATCTTAGGAACTTGAATTCGCTCTCGATTTCATAACCTAGATTTCTCCTATTTCTCCGGGAGAAGTTGCTCATGACGCTGGCTAGCTCCTTGAGAAGCTATAGAAGTTTGAAGCCGGCAAGCCCAAGGACGCGCAAGGCGTGTAATTCTAGGAATTAAATACCAAGAAGCGGGTCAGCGTATGTCATGTGCTCAAAGAGCCTCATTACCCAAGAATCACAGGTATTTCTAAGCTTAATATTGGTTGCCAGCACTGTATAAGGTACCTAGGTAGTTAGCCAATACGCTAAACTTACCTAAACTAATTACGATAATATCTTTGTGAAGTGTTAATGCAGCAGGTATCGTCCAGGATCTAGTAAACATTTTCAAGTCCCTTAGATAAGCCTCTCGAAATATTACTTCCTAACCTAGCAAATATTTCGTGCCAAACGAGCCCATGCCGTCGATCAGGCTGCCGAGTGGAACGGTATCGCCCTTCTTTTCCCAAAAACTTTAAAAGCATCAATTGCCAAACTAACATAATCTGTTAGTTATAATTCTATTTCAATCACACTTACTGTCACGCTATTGTTTATAAACTTTGTTGCAATAGGTACACCCTGGGTATCGTACACGCGCCCTTTGGAGTATATCGCCGTAACATAGGAGGTAGTCAGTAGAGTGTAAAGTTTATGAGGACTTTAAGACAGGAAGGAATCCGTATCCGATTAATTAGGTGGCCATAAAGGTCGGGGTATCATATGCTTTGTCTATCTTGAGTAGGCGTTTCCATCTATGGAGTCTTGCTCTTCTTTGAAAAGGGGCGCTCAGCTTCGGACCTGCTATCAGTATCCTTCTTCCGCTTCTTTCCCTGGAGTAGTTCTCGCTTCTGCTGTTTCCGTGCCTCCTTATCTAATTTTCCGATGACTTTGCTTTCCTTGCCGCATGGCCAACTTTCGAAAGCCGCTGCTTCCTGTGCCTCTGTCCATTCCTGCGGTAGCAGCGCGAAAACGAGATACGAAGTATGTGTCTTGATCTCCGGTTCTGTGCGATGAATTATCCTTCCAGACATCCAGGGTTTAGCCGTCTGAGCGCTTTCAGCCCCATTGTTCAGTAGAGATGTCTTGCTGTCGTTTTTATGACTACTCTCAGCCGCTATCTCGTCATCTTCGCCCATCTCGACATCAATGTCGCAAGATTGATCGCGAGAAGTTTTGTATCGACCTTCGACCTCCTGTAACTTGGCGACAGCCTCTTCAACATTTGCTGCTGTCTGGCTCGAACCTCGTTCCCCCGCAGGCAGGTGTAAACCAATCCTCTCTCTCATAACATTTATCCTTCTATGCGCGACTTCAACCATTTCGATTTCCATCCAACCCAGGCGGCGCATGACATCAATGGTCCTAGTAACCTGTTCGATACAAGGGGAGAAAGTGCAAAGGTAGGCAGTTCGATCAGGACGAAGCGGTGATTTCCATTCAGATCCAGTGTCTTCAAGATTATCCAGTCCGCAACTTGAAAGTTGGGATTGTGTTGGTCTGCTTCTTGCTAGATGGGGAAGAGCTTTCCACGGTGCTGGAAGGTCTAGAAAGACACATTCGGCCCCTGGACTTTCATTGTCAACGAGAAAACCGTCGTTATAGACATCTCTGTGGGTAATCTGAACGATCCCATCTAAGCGATGATCCTCGATTTCTTTTTGCATTTTTAGAAATCGGTCGTGGTTAAACTCAAAACTGAAAACTTTGCCCTTGGTGTCGTGTGCATCCTTGGGGTAGCCGTTATAAACAGCCCTGGCGGAAGCGTGGGTAAAACTGCCACTCCCTGCTCCGGCTTCTATTATTTTCATACCGGGTCGCGCGCGGATCCGGTGAAGAATGTAGCTGTAGTCAGGTGTGTATACTACTTGAGTTCGATGCGGTAAACTGATGGTCCATAACTCAGGAGTAGGAGGTAGTATGTGAATGAAACCACTTGGTGCTGTCTTGAGATCTTCAGGGCTTGTAGTAGCTAGGGTAGAGTCCTCTTTAATGTTGTCTAACTTGTCGCCTTCTGCGCCATGTTCTCCGCGTTCGAGTTTCAGCCTTCTACCTCTAGAACCGGTGTCTACAACCGAGGCACGTATTTGCGAACCCCAAGGCTTATTGAGTAAAGTTGAATGTGGAAACGATCCAAAGCGCGTATTTAAAACCGGGCCTTCGACGTATCCGTCAGTTGCGCCGGAAACCTCTTTTAAGTAAATGGGCTGAATGCTATCTCTTGAAAGATGAGCTACAGCCAATGAATTTGGTGTAGTCCGAGGACCAGGGTCGAGGAATGGAGAGACGGCCGACATATTAATGTATTTCCTTTTGGGTTATTAGTATGAAATAGTTTCGGTTCTATATTTTCATCTTGAAGAACGAATCGAATATGTCTTGAGTTTGAAGCTTAGGAGAGGCTAAGAAAAAAAAAATAAAAAGAAAATAAACAACCCTAGGTAAGGCTGAGTAGTACAAGGTTCAAGGTACGGGGGATGGAGGGGTTAGGTAGGTACCTCTACTAATTGATCTAATCGATAACAAATGTTAACGTTATCTTATTTTAGACCTGCGTAATACCTAGGAGGGCAGGAGGGGTCCTTCTGTGATAGAGGAGTAGCGGAACCTAGGATCCCGATACAACCTGTGAAACTACGTGTACTTGTGTTTCCATAATGTGATGAAGATGAATTGGTAATTTTTCATGTTGACCTGAGAATCATTTTACGTTTTTAGATAAGAATTTGTGTTAGGTAACATGTACCTAATGCAATTTAGCCGATTTCCGAAAGGAAGGTGTTAAGCAGTGTTTTTATAGAGTGAAGGCACGAACGAGGCTTTAGCTGAAGCATTGCGGCATGTACCTATTTTTCTGATTTTTCTGCTGTGCCCAGCCCAAATTGCGACATTGTCCACTGTGACTCAAAAATAGTAACCAACTCCAAGTCATATACAAGAAGCCCCTTCCCTCCCTCCTCCCCGTTTCTCACTTCTATTCTCATGACTATTACTCTTGATGAACATCCTCTTCTTTAGGGTATCTAGGCGACATCTATTTGATATTCGTGCGACTAGATACTTACCACAAAGAGGTTTCGCGACACACCCCACCATGGCCTCCAATATACGCATTCATAACTCCCTAAAGCCGGGAGCGCCAGTCCCTTTCGTTCCAATTGAGAAAGGAAAAATCTCTTGGTATGCCTGCGGTCCGACTGTTTACGACCAGAGCCATCTAGGTCACGCACGTAATTATGTCTCGACCGATATTATACGGCGTATTCTACTCCACTACTTTGGATTCGACGTCAAGTTTGTTATGAACTTCACGGACGTAGACGATAAGGTAAGGTCAACTACCTTACTACCTTTGGTTAGGTAGTTTCTAAGTACAGACTGTCATGGCTAAACTCTATACAAGATTATAATAAAAGCCCGAAGACAGCGATTGCTTGACCTCGAAAAACAAAAGAACTACACAGACGCCGAAACTATAGAATTAGCAAAAGCTGCATTCCGAGAGTATGCAAAAAAAAACCTTCCAAAACTTCTCGAAGGCGAGGGCGAGCTTGACCTCAATAATTACATTCCGCGAAGAGACGCTGCCTACGGAAATGTGTTAGCGGGGGGTACTCTGACAGGGGAAAGCAAGCCAGGAGACGCTGAGGCAAAGCTGAAGATGCACATAAGTAATATGACCACCGCGGTCATCGCTATCAGTGGTAACCAGGTATTCGGGGGTGCCGACGAGATCTTACTGCCGTATCTGGATTCTCTGTACAAGGAGACTATTGATACGAGTGATCAATCAATCTTCACCGATCTAACAAGATTTATGGAGGGGGAATTCACCGATGATATGGATGCTCTCAACGTTCTCCGACCCGACGTAGTGACACGAGTTACCGAATACGTACCCCAAATCGCAAAATTCGTCGAGAAGATTGTCGAAAAGGGCTTCGCCTATGAAGCTGAGGGTTCTGTCTACTTCGATATTGCAGCGTTCGAGAAGGCGGGCAATACGTATGCACGACTGCGACCGGACAGCCGTAATGACAAGGCGCTACAAGAGGAAGGAGAGGGTTCCTTATCCAAGAGCCTTGGTGGGAAAAGAGGTACAGGAGATTTTGCGTTGTGGAAGAAGTCCAAACCGGGCGAGCCGTATTGGCCAAGCAAATGGGGCAATGGACGACCAGGATGGCATATTGAATGCTCAGTAATGGCATCTGACGTTCTAGGGTCGCGTATGGACCTTCATAGCGGTGGGATCGATCTGGCGTTCCCGCATCACGACAATGAATTGGCCCAAAGCGAGGCATTCTTCTGCGAGCACGGCCATGAGCATACCTGGGTTAATTACTTCTTGCATATGGGCCACTTGTCCATATCCGGTTCGAAAATGTCCAAATCCCTCAAGAATTTCCAAACAATCAAAGATGCACTAGCATCTACATATACGGCGCGGTCAATGCGCATAGTATTCTTACTCGGCCGATGGAATGACGGCGTGGAAATATCTCCGGACATGAGAACTCAGGCTGATAGCTGGGAAAGCCTGGTTAACGTAAGTTGTTTACTACTTTACTTCTTTTTATTTTAATTTTCTGCTAATATCGCTAGAACTTCTTCACGAACACAAAATCACTTCTAGCCGAGGCAGCAGACACATCGACTATTGTGGATGGTGGTGTGAAGGCGCTCTCAATTGGCGATGATAAACCCCAAGAAGGCTTGCGAGCCGATTTAGAACAAGCCAAGAAAGATGTTGAAGAAGCCTTTACCAACTCTTTCGACACTCCACAAGTCCTACGAGCGATAGCCGAAGTTATCAGAAAAGCCAACGTTCATATCAACGCTGAAAAGTCCAATGTGGACCTTCCGGCAGTTGAGGCAATTGCAAGATGGGTTACCAAGATAGTTGGTATTCTTGGTCTCGATGCAAACGCGACCCCTCCCTATGAAGGTCTCGGCTGGGTTTCTGCGGCCGCCGCAGCCAACCAAGATCCGACTATCACCGTGAAACCATATAAAGATGTATATGATATCTTCTACTCTGATGTGCAGGCTCTTAGCCTTCCTGATTCTGAAACCATCACTAAACTTTTCTCTCAATTGCCCGATCCCGAATTCGAATCATTAGCCAGCGCTGGGATCAGAGACCCGGAGCAATTAGCATTGCCGTATTTACGAGCTGTGGCAAGGATACGTGATGAGCTCCGACGTTTGGCACCAACAGCATCGCCCGAAGTGAAGAAGTCAATCCTGAGCCTGTGCGATCGGGTGCGAGATTTTGATCTGACCAACATAGGAGTTTATCTAGATGATCGGCCAGACCAGCCATCGCTAATCAAATTCGTTCCCGCAGTTGAATTGATTGCAGCAAGAGAAGAGAAAGCTGCTAAGGAAGCAGAGAAAGCGCGCGCGAAGGAAGAAGCAAGACTAGCTAGAGAAAAAGCTGAGGCAGAGAAGTGGGAAAAGGCAAAGGTGGCACCAGAGGATATGTTTAGGAGTGATGACCGGTATAGCGAATGGGACGCTGAAGGGTTACCTACGAAGATGAAAGACGGCAGCGAAGTCACTAAAAGTCAACTGAAAAAGTTGAAGAAGGATTGGGATAGGCAAAAGAAGGCGCATAGCGAATACAAGGCTAAATTTGGGGAGGGTAAAGCATAAAGTGATGAGCGATCTATTTAGACAAAAGGAGTCAAAAGATACCGGTTTCGAGTTGAATTGGTGTTTCGTAAGATATTCTTCTTTTCTTACAATGGGAAAGGCCTAACGGATTATGTACCTACCTACCTACTTAGGTTATGTATCCCAAACTTGCTCACTGGTAATGGCTACCAGCTTTTACAGCTTGATGATGTTACTATGTAGAAATATTAGAACGACCCAATGAGTGAGCTAGATTTCCCCAAGTTCCAAACCCCTGGTTGCTCGACCCAGCAGCTATGAACAAGCATTTGCCAAGCCGGGTATCGGCTTGGCATCCTAGCTCTGCACCCTGTCACTTTCAACCACACATGTGCTTCCAAGTTACATCGTACGTCCTAACCTAGCTACAAACAGGTAGACCATCTTTCGATCCAGCACTAGCCCTCTCAAACCAATCTACTATGTATCACTATGGTACAGCATGATCGCTGTACGTAAGCTCAGCAGGTAATAGCTTCACGACGAAACCAACATGATGTCAATCATGGCTGAATTACGAATTCTCTCTCAAGGACATAGAGTGAGGATATCCAATGATTCCAACCTTCGCAAGTTAGATACTAACTTGGTATACACGGCCAACCCTGAGGGTTGCTTAGGATCACGACCTTGTTGGATAGCAATTGTTACATTGGATACGATGTTTGACTTGTTTCAGGCTTCATCCTTGCGTCCAATGTGTTCAGGGGAAGTGAGCATGTCATATCAGGTAGGTAACGTCCGAGGTCTTTTCTGGTAACTCTACAATACCTAGTTCGATAGTCGAAGAGGGGTTATTGAAAAATACCCGCCGCTCTTGGAAACGTACAGCTTTTGGTACAGCTACTTTAGGTACCTACCTAAAATATACAAACGCTTTACTCAGCAATATGCGTCCGCCTTGAAATCCAGGCCTATTCCTTGTCATACAGCATTTGAGAGCTTTTATAGGTACTACGAGGTAGGCTAAAGAGCCTTACGAGAAGTTACTATCCTTGGAAGTTCGCATATATAAAACCTGACATACATATTATACGCTCGCGAGAGAATACTATGTGCAAATCATATCTCAGGGGTGGCAAGAGGCAGCCTGCTCCGCCTTTCCATCATGCCGGCATACCCCCGTACGTGTGGTATTCTTTACAAACACAAGCGCGAAGTGTTGTTCCTATTGATTCGGCCAATTCTGCCCATTACGTGTTCCCTAGTCCCTAATGCGTGTGCCGGTCGAACCGACCAAGTTTCAGCACCCGCCCCAAGGTCCACTTGAAGATGTCATGGCCAGCTGAACTAGGAACGAGGTTAGTCTCTGAGGGAGCCAACTCCATCGGGCAAGTGGTCTATATATACCTAGGTAAGCTTTGTGTCGTCCGTACTTCCTCGAGATTTGCTTTCTTAGTTAGATAATTCTACAATTACAACTACGAAATAGACAAATAAGCAAGACGAAAGAACACCATACCAATTTCTTGAAAATAAATATCTCATCCTTACCAACTAGCAATCATGTTCGGATTTGGTATGTTTAGCGCTAAGGCTTTTATCCTTAAAGTGCTAGAGAGCTAATGGCACAATCAGACGACGCTAAGAACGCCCGTGACGAGGTCTACGACGGCCAGCCTCACGAGTCGAAGCTGTCCCACGAGTTCATCGGCGGCGCCGCTTCCTTCGAGGCCATGAAGCTCTTCGAGGACCGTCAACGCAGAGAAGGTATGCAACTACATCATTACTCAGCCAGACCTCCTCAAAGCCATTCAAAGCTAGTACAGCACTTGTAATAAAGACAGGACAGAGACATCGGTGACATAGTAAGCTGACATATGTCCCGCTAATAGGCAAGACTGTTGATCACGCCTTCGCCAAGGAGCTCCTCGCCGGCATTGCGGGCGCAGAGGTCGACAAGCTCGTCGAGACCAAGGGGCTGGACTTCCTAGACCGCGAGAAGGCCAAGCACCACGCTAGGAAGCAGGCCGAGGAGCTGTACGACAGCCATTACGGCGACCAGGACCAATATGACCCGTAAGTAGACGCCCATACATACAAGTCAATTCATCATCGTCATCGTAACCAATCATGATTGAAGGGGGGAGAGCCAATGCTAATGTTTAAATCATCGTACAGGAACAACACCAGACGCCACCCTACTATGGACTACTAGATCTGGGAACGATCAGATATCGGTTCGTGTGAAGGCACTGGGAAATGAATAGCTACCTCCTGCCTCCTACATACATACCACCTTAGCTATATAGGTACCTAAGGTAGATAGCAGTTATGAATGAATGGAAATGAAATCAAGTCAAATGAAATTATATGGCCAAGATTTGCCATAGAGCTGGATACCAAAAAGTGAACGTGTCTATTTGCGTAAGGCTGGCTGCTTTAGCGCTATTATACGCTTGTTTCCTAGTGTCTCGCTTGTAGAAGTCGTAGTGCCTGACCGGAAGCAACAACTGGTTCCTGCTGTACCACCGAGGTATTGCTAAGGATGGTTTTTCCTTACTGGTCGTCATGTTTCGAGTGGTGAAGGGTGAGAAATATAGACGAGCTGTACAAGTACCCGAGACACTTTATGAAGAAGAACCCAGCTTTTGTACATCCTATGTTCTCAAGTGCGAACTTGCTACAGGACATGACGATTTTAAAATTTAATTGGCCCGGCAGTTTGCATTTGAGGATATAGCTAGCATGTCCTGTACAGTATCTGCCAGCCGGTTTCTAGCCATTCATTCAAGCTTTAGGGGCTCGAAGTTGTACTTTTTTGAATATCTGGACTGTATCCTGAAAAAATCCGTACTTTAACAATCATGTAGTGCCACCTATCAGCTCATTATATCTGAAAATTTTATTTACGCCAAATATTGGCGGTAATTATCCCGGTCTCCCGACCATACCATATCCACCACCTCAAACTATCATAATGGTATGTCTCAAGACGGCGACACCGGCTATGTAGTGTTTGTTCAGCAGGGTGTTGAAGGGAGAAAAAAAACGAGCAAGCGTCAGGTTTGCCTACTTGAGAATTGGAAGAGAACAAGCCCCTAAAACATAGGTAGCCTATAGCCCTGGAGTCCCTCAGTTATTTCCCCCCCTTTTTTGCCAGCAGTATAAAAATAAATAACGCCCGCCATCCATCAGTATCCAGGAAGCTCTTCTCTTGATAACCGATTGGCTGGCACATTTGGTTGGCGTCTTAGACTTTTATTTTTCTTCCCCCTTCTATTTTTTCCGTTAAAGAAAATGGCGCCGGTCAATATCGAAACAGACAACCAGCTTGCTTGCTACTCTGCACCCGCTCATCGGCCTCCGCGTCCACTCGCTCTCGCTCTGCTGACCGTCGCTCGTCCTCTGGCTAGACCGACACCACGACCTCTCGCGTTGCGACTTCGGAACATGGGAGCATTCCTAAAGCAGATATATGTGTTAGTATGCCCACCATACGCAACTTCCGAAGACGCAGCATTGGCATTATACGTACTTCAACATGTCGGGCACGATAAAGAATCGCACGTGGCTGCCACGAATGTACACCTGATCCAAGTGGCTTACCCGGCCGTCGCGTGCCGTGACGGTGATATCCTTGAGCTGCACGTTCATGTTGTCCTCGGCTAAACGCGTAATAAAGAGAAGATTAGCTTATGGAAGTCTTCGTAGGGGAGATATTTATGGATTTGTATGTATGTATATGTATGACGCGAAAAAAAATCTGTTACCTTCGAGGAGCTTGCCGCGATACGTCTGGCCTGAGGTGATCTCCAGGGTGACGATGTGACCTTGCGCCTCGTTGAGGAGCTTGATGGGAATACCGATTGTCGACGTCATCGTGTCTGAATTAAATCGAGAATAATTATACGAGGTCTTCCGCGCGATGTAGGATTAAAATGACGGCGCGAAACGGATTCGTTGGGGGATTTGTAGTTCGCGACGCTTTGAAGGTATTGTATTAGGTACTCTACTTTTTGGGTGCTTAAACAATCGGCAACATTGAACTGAACTGAAGCAACATGGAATCGAGTTGCTGAGGCTGAAGGCTGAAGCTTGAAGGTGGGTGACTGGATGTTCCGTTCCGTCTTGTGGCTGGGGTCCACACTGCTTACATGTAACCTGATTCCATTCTAATTTTCTCTTGGCAATTGAGTTCTGGAAACTGCTCAAAACCCTGCATTCAATACATCGGCTGTAGGTACTTAGGTACTTGCCCCTCCAAAAAAGCTACGGAGACTCCCCCTCCATTTTGACTCACTCCTTAATTGCGACGCTGCAATCCTCCAGCTTGTTCTCTGACCAGAGAAGCTAAGGTTGTCAATACTCCCGTCATATAATTTCAATAAAAGGGTTCCAAGCCGGCTTGGGGTTCCCATTGACGTTCTCATTGACGTTGGTGATCGACTAAACATGGCTTCAGAGCTCGAGGCCCCGGCCAAAGAGGTCCCGCCCGCTGCGGATCCCGCCGCGCCAGCTGCTCTCCAACCCTCGAAGCAGACGGTAGACCCGTGGAACGTCGCCGGTGAGGTCGGCGAGGATGGGAAGGTTAAGGCGATTGACTACAAGAAGCTGGTGGAAGAGTTCGGCACCAAGCTGATCGACAAGGAGATACTGGAGAGATTCGAAAGGGTCACCGGTCACAAGCCCCATCGCTTCTTGCGGCGCCAGATCGTCTTTAGCGAGCGCGACCTCGGTTTGATATTGGATCGGTACGAGAAGGTATAACTTGAGAAAAACAAAAAACGGACAATTGAATATGGGCTATATCTAAGTGATACTTTTACATAGGGTGAACCTTTCTTCTTATACACTGGCCGTGGTCCCAGTAGTGATAGTATGCACATCGGACATACGCAGATATTCGACTTTTGCAAGTTAGTATAAATCTATCTGACTTTACAGTTATATACTGTGTACCTAAAGTAAGATGAGAAGATGAGGCTAACGCGGTTGTTCTAGGTGGTTGCAAGATGTGTTTGATGTTCCCCTAGTCATCATGCTTACGGATGGTTCGTATTATTATATCATCTTGATGGCCTCTCCAATTACTGATAAAAACGCTTGAATAGACGAGAAGTTCCTTTTCTCCGAAAAGAGAACAGTCGAGGAAGTCATTGGCTACTCGCGATCTAACTGTCAGGATATCATCGCCATAGGCTTTGACCCTGATAAGACCTTCATATTCTCCGACTACGAATTCATGGGAGGCGCTTTCTACAGAAACGTCACACGCTTTGCCAAACTGGTCACTTACAACCAAGCAAAGGCCACTTTCGGTTTCGACGAAAGGTAAGCTTATACGTGTCCTTTTTTTATGCGTATGTGACAATTTCAACTAATACCAGCGCAGCTCAAATATTGGAAAGATTCACTTCACCAGTATACAAGGTGCTACCGCCTTCGCGACTACCTTCCCGCACATATTTGGTGACGATGAGAAGAAGGTTGCGAGCATCCCCTGTCTAATTCCTTGCGCCATTGATCAAGACCCCTATTTCCGTTTAACTAGAGATTGTGCTGCCAGGCTAAAGTACGCCAAACCTTCTTTAATCCATTCCCGCTTCCTTGACGCGCTACAAGGCCCGGGATCGAAGATGTCTGCTAGCATTGATTCTTCTGCTATCTTTATGAAAGATACCCCCAAACAGATCAAGGATAAAGTCAACAAATATGCTTTCTCAGGTGGTCAGGTTAGTGCGGAAGAGCAGAGGGCGAAGGGCGGAAATCCCGATATAGACGTTGCCTACCAGTACCTCCAGTTTTTCATGGAAGATGACGAAGTAAGTTGTTGGTGTCACTCTCATTTTCTTCTAATGCTAATGCGTGTATAGGAATTAGCGAAAATTGGACAAGATTATAGGGAAGGAAAGCTCTTAACCGGAGAAGTATGTGTACCCGCTCCTACAGAAGTATTAGGTTACTGACATTCATCCTAGCTCAAAGCAATATGTATTAAGTATCTCCAGGAATATGTCGCCGCGTTCCAGGAACGGAGAGCCAAGGCTACAGAGGAAACGGTCAAACTATTCATGTCCGTGAGGCCGTTGAAGTGGGGAGGTAATCCTAGAGTGCAGCGGACTGTTCCAGTTGTAGAGGCAGCATCGGCGCAGGCCGAAGGCCAAGCTGGAGAGGGTAAACTTACGAAGAACCAGCTGAAGAAAATAGAAAAGGAGAAACAGATAGCTGCGAAGAAGGCGGCAAAGGCCGCTGAGAAGGAGGCTGCCAAGGCTGCCTCATGACTTCATAGTCAGCGTGAATCAACATTCAAAAAGTATATCGCAGGTATCCCCCTTTTTTGTGACTTTGTATAAACACACCATATATTATTTCGAGGATCTGAGGTAGGTTGAATATCTAACCTATAATATTAGATGAAGTACGCATTTTACAACTTAGCTGACTGGTTTCACGAAGCCCCTGATTACCCCTTATTTAAACGTAACCGGCTCTCTCCGCGTCCTATCGACTTTCAGTTCAAACACATCTAGCCTTTGATAACCACCCGCCAGATCGTGATACTGCTTCCCTTCTATACAATCGTCCAAATCAACGTCGGCATACAGGATCCCCTCATCCTTTTGGAGGAATTCCGTCACGCATTTCTCCGAATCGCTGCTGGCAAAGGTAAACCCGGGAAGCAACGTCCCCGTCGTGTCGAGAAACATGGTTGCGCCCCTAGGCAAGCTTAATAGCCACTGCGCCACCGCGTCCGGGTCGCTGGAGCCGAACGAGGCCAGCGCCGCGGCGTCTTCGCTCAGGGCCCCCGCGCAGAGCACCCCGAAGCATTTCGCTTCGAAGCAGTGCGCCGCGGCCCGCGTCCGGTTCGCCCCGACGTTGTCGTAGCCCGCGCCGCGCGACGCCCTCGTGTCCCGCTTGCTGCTGCTGGCGATATTCAGGATATCAAGGTCCGGCGGATCGCCGTACGGCGGCCGCGTGGGCCAGACGGCGGGCCACGTGCTGACGTGGATCTGCTCGCCCTGGGCGGTCATGGTGTACAGCGCGAGGGGGTTAGTGTTCTCGCCGCAGATGAGCGCGCCGACCTTCCCGAAGGGCGTCTCGGCGACCGCCAGGCCGTGCCCGTCGCCCGGCGCCCACGTCAGCTTCTCGTAGAAGGTGGGCACGAGCTTGCGGTGGTGGACGAGGATGCGGCCGTCGGCGCCGACCAGCACGTTGGCGTTGAACAGCGTGGCGCTGCTGTACCGCACCTTCTCCGAGAACCCGAGGCTGACGACCACGCCGTGCTGCTTGGCCGCGGCCTGGACGGCGGCCACCTCCTCGCCGTCCACGAACACCGACTCCGTCGCCATCTTCCGGAAGAATCTATGGTTCTCGGTCGGCGCGCGCAGCGCGCTCCAGATGGGGAACCCCGGGATGTACGACTCCGGGAACACCACGATGTTGGCGTCGTGGCTCGCGGCTTCCTGGATCAGCGACACCGCCTTCTTAGTCGTCTCCTTCGCGTCGAGGAAGACGGGGGACGCGTGGCACGCGGCGATCCGCGTTAGGCTGGTGTTGTTGCCCATGGATACGGCGGCCGAGGAGCATTTAGTTTCCGAAGGGGAATATTCGAACATGGAAGGTAGGTACTAGGTCCTAGGTATTAAAAAAAAAAAAAGGAAAAAAAAGGAAAAAAGAAAACAGAAAGAAATTCCTTCAGTGTGGTGTTTTTTCTCCTCCTCCTGGCGACGAGCATGAGGAGCTGTAGTATTCCATCGCTTCGGGCTCTGATGTCGGGTTCCGGGATTTGCTCGTTGGGCGAAAATATACGTACGGCGGCGTGTAGGTGCATATGAGGGGAATCGCATGATACGGTTCTTGGGGAATGAAGTACCGAGGGTTCATATTATAGGTAATTAGCTACAGGTAGGTATGTTTTATTATTCGCTTGCTATTACCGGCCATATATTAAGTATTCATACACCATTATAGTCGTTATCAAGAATGCGCTTTTTTACTTATAGCCGGTCCCTGAGGAAAAGAAGTCGTAATCATGTCGTAGAGCACATAACAAAGGTAGCATTTCACTTGATGGGCTATCTACCTACCAGGTAGGATGTAGGTATCATCTATATGCCATCTCGCATATCCTAGATACCTCCCTAAAGTTACAAAAGATGAATAGCAAATAGCGATATAATATATTAAGTTGATTGGCTGCTACTAGTTCTGGAAGTGTACTCTTCTCGAAGCGACGAGCATTGTACTTGAACTGTAAACAGTCGCCACTCTTTGACTTTTAAAGAATCTTATGTTCTACATATATGTGCATACCTTAGGTACCTCCTATCAATACAGCATCATAAATGTTTATTATTCTTCTTATTCCCTATTGGATATAGATTTGAGCCTTCCCTCTCTCCTTTCCCGCTAAAAGTAATATTTACTGAGGTAGATACTTAAGTCATCGTGTGCTTTGTCTTTTACTCGGATATATTTAATGATGGTTGGTGAGTGTCATGGCCTCGATTCGCATTGGTATAAACGTATTGCCTTATCCCTTGTCACAGTCTTGGCAATATACAGGTTGATATTGATGGCGCTTCTTGGCTTCTTATTTATTTAGAAGTTAGACAGGATCGAATCGACTTTGCGATGGGTAAGGTGTTTCAATTTCCTTCTTCTAGGTGCAAGTTTCTTCCTTTTGACTTGGCGGACGGAAGGTTGAAACGGTGAAGCACGATTTGGAATAGTTTGCTGTTAAATAGGTATACACCATTTACGGCGCAGCACGCCCCTTGCCCTGTAGGTGGACAAGACGCCTATGTAGAATTATGCGCAACCAATGGTTTCTAATTTCCATCATGCTTCTTCTATCATATTAGCACAAGTTCTTCTCTCTTTTTTTATAATTTTCTCAGATAAAGTATAAACGTGTTGGTTATGTCGAAAGCTATTCGCTCCCCAGCACAGATTGGGACTGATAATATATTAAAATTCATTACGTTAGGTAATTGACTGTCCGGCGAGGCAAGGGATGCATGAAAATGTAAATAAAGCCCAGGAACCAGGTTCTATAATAGAGCCATTCGATTCTAGAAGCTATTGATGCTACCAACGATACGTCAATAAGAGGAACAGATATACACGAACCTAGTTGCTAGGGGGAAGGTTGCGGCTAACGTTGCAATAGCGTCGTCCATCGATCTGGAATCTCTCTCGGAAGACAACCAATCGCATACGTCGGGCTCTGAAACACACACGATCGTGACTCTATCCGTTTCAGGCCATGGTGGCGGCGGAACATACCGAGCCTGGCCGCGCATCGTACAATATCAAATCCTCGGTAAGGTGGCGCAGCTGCTATAAGTAAAGTGGTGGCCCCTAGCAAAGGATTGCGGCATGGCAGAAACTCCTTACGCATTTGGTTAAGGCGAGAGAGAACGTTGAAATTTCCTAGCCTGCCTGTTTGCTACTTTGTTTTGGTAATTTCAAGCAGGATATGAGGATGGAAAGGAGGTATCTGTCGGCCGGTTTTACCGAGCGGCGTACTTATAAAACGTACCTACCGTACTTATGTTCTTGATAACTAATACTGAAGTTATACTCGACTACTACCCAATCTGCGGGTAATAATTCGCCATAATCCATTAAAAAAATATCCATCATGCCTTCGTTAAGATTAACTGGCTTACTACTAGCCCAATCTCTCTTGTCTCTGCGCGTAAATGCCCTTCCGACCACGACCCCCGTTTATGATCAAGTCGACGTCTGGGAACGCGGCCTCGACTTTGATACCGAGACGCCGGCTATCTTAAGATTCAGCGAGTTATACGGGGCGCCCGACAACGACTTCGCCTGCAAGAGCGACCGGAATCCCGTCGTCATGCTCCACGGCCTCTCTGCGAACCGCCAGGTCGACTTGAACATGCTTCAGTGGGAGCTCAACAGGCGCGGCTACTGCACGTACTCGCAGACCTACGGCGCCTGGGGCTTGGTCCCGTGGATCGGTGGTCTCAGGCCGATGGCCGAGTCGGCGAAGGATATCGCTGCCTTTGTCAAGGAGGTGAAGGAGAAGACCGGCGCCGACAAGGTCGATATCGTCGGGCATTCCGAGGGCGGCGTTCAAGCCATCTACGTGCCAATGACGCAGGCTGGCATCTCGGATATCGTGGAGCACGTAGTCGCATTGGGGCCGGCTATCCACGGCGCGAAGTACTTCGGCTTCACCGACCTGTGGTACATTGGCGGAAACTTCACCCGCACCATCGCTGGAAAGGTCGTGGACGCGCTGGGGTGCCCGGCCTGCGAGGACATGGCAACGGACGGCAGAATATACAACGACTTCAAGAGCGCTAAGCAGATCGTACAGCCGGGGAACAAAGTCACAATTATCATGTCCAACTCGGATACGCTGGTGTCGCCGGACGTCAGCAGGGTCGACGAGGAAGGGGCAAAGAACGTCATCGTCCAGGATACTTGCCCCGACGACAAGGTTGGACATGCGGGACTCATGTGGGATAAGAGCGTCTGGCGCTTAATTGTGAATGCGTTGGAAGAAAACAACGACGCTGTGTTCGAATGTGAAAAGGGGCTCCTCATCTAGGTAAAATAAGTTTACCTACCTGGTCCCTTAGGTTAGGTTAGGTACCTATCTTCTTTGTATATATTACGGGCGGTTAAAAGATCGAGTAAAAACTTCATAGCATAATGGTATCGGCGTCTTGAGGTTCCTTCAATGGAGGTTTGAAAAAGCGTGGACGAGGTTTTACTCCTATCGGGAATGTCTCTTAGGTCTATGCATCCCTCATACCCTGTCTTAGGTTTTCCTAACATAATATTATTCACCTTCTTAGACGGCGTTAAGCAAGCTAAGAGAAACACACAATTAATATTGCAAGAAAGCGCGTGTGGAATCAAATGAGTGTTATCTCTTGCTAGATAGTGCTACGACTGTAGCCGAATATCTTTTTTTTCTTGTGTGTTGCGTTGAACTTCTGTATAACCAAGCTTGCCCAGCATTTGCCAGGTATGGTTTATGCCCAGGTGATGATTGTCATATACGGAGTGAGTGTCAGGGTCGTATATGTAGTGTATTGGGTTGAACTAGTAACCCCTGGTCTTCCGAGTATCCTCTTGTGAGGGAGCTGGCTTCCCTTTATATATCAAGATATAGCATTGTCACTCCGTGATATCTTCTTCAATAAAGGTCGTAGAATTAGCATTTTAATTTTATCTGATAGAAGGACGATTAAGTTCAGTTTCGTGTACGAAAACCTATCTTATATAATCAATGGTAGAGAGGTTATTGGAGTTGAAGGTTGATGTAAGTTACCTCTTTTAAAACCTCCTAGTTATACAAAACGTTTCGACGTGTATAGAACCCCTCAAAAAGACATTTCCCAAGGTCTCGCTATAGCAGCGTTTAAACCAATAATATATCCTAAAATATATATAATATTTGTGGTTTTAAAATTAATAACTGCTATATTCGTATTGGTCAAAGCTATCGTTGCCCAGAACCCGAAACCCGAGGTTATCCGTGATCCAGTCACCATCTTCCACCGATGCAAGCCATGACGATGTAAACCGCAAGCGATATCAACACTAGAACCCAGAATATTTTTAAGCGGCTTGGATTACCAGGAATCCAATTGATTGGAACAATAACCTCCCTAGGTAGCCGGGGGCTTGTTTCGTCAAATCAACGCGTCGATAATAATGCTGAATCATCGCTCACCATCGACCCGTCACAGTGACGTAACAGCAAAGGGTTCATCTCACGATGGTACCGCGAAGGATAAGAATAGCTTCTGTTGCAGCGAGCGAACGAGAATATGCTAGTGTTTCCCAACACCAGAGGGCCCGTCCGACGATGCCGACGTGTCGTCTTGCGTGAGGATGACGTCTATGCAACGAGTGGTGACCGCATTTTCCCAGCACTCGCGCCCTCTCAGCAGCAATATTATCTCCTTCTCCCCTTCCTCCTCATCCTCCTTTTCGCGCTTAGCTATCGGCCACAACAGCGGCCTGCGATCTTTTGGGAATAACTACATCTGCTTCTGTTTCTGCTTCAGGACGGAACCCGGCTAAGAAGAATTCTTCGCAGCAGCCGTTTCCCACTTCTCCGAGACGAACCATGGCGTCTAACCTAGCGGCCAGCGACGCGGAGCAATTCGTGCGGACGTCGGGGTTCACGAACCCGGTCTGGATCCACGAGGACCCGTTCACGCAAAGACAGCGCTTCAGCGCTCTGTCGTCGGACATCGAGACGGACGTGTGCATCGTCGGGGCCGGGATGGCGGGGATCTCGCTCGCGCACGAGCTCGTGACGCGCGGGCGGCAGGTCGTGCTTGTGGAGGCGCGGGACGTGCTCGCGGGCGAGACGGGGCGGACGAGCGGGCACCTGTCGAACGCGCTGGACGACACGTACCCGGCGATCGCGAGGGCGCACGGCGAGAAAGGGGCCGCGGCCGCGGCCGAGAGCCACACCTGGGCGCTGAACCGCGTCGGGGAGATCGCGCGGGAGCTGGGCGTCGAGTGCGAGTACCGCTACCTGCCCGGGTACCGCGTGTCGAAGTATCAGCGAGGTACCCCGGAGCACGAGAAGGACCTGCAGAAGATTAAAGAGGACGCGGAATTGGCGAAGAGGCTCGGCATCGACGTTACGTTCGACGAGAACCTGGCTGTCAGGGGCTGGGGCGGCAAGCCCGATCAACGGGGAGGCTTGATTTTCTCCAAGCAGGCTACGTTCCACCCGACGAAGTACTTGAACGGAGTGCTCAAGTGGCTTAAAGAGCAGCCCAAGTTCCGGTGCTACACTTCGACGCGAGTCCGGGGCGTGAATGAGAAAGGCGTTGAGGTTTTGGGCCTAGGCCACAAGTACGTCAAGGTGGAAACGGAAGCCGGTAACACGATAAGCTGCGAGCACGCCGTCGAGGCGACGAATGTGCCGCTTCAGAAGCTCAGCGTCATCGTGCAGATGGAGTGGAACCGGACATACTGTATTGCGATGCGGGTGCCTAAAGGCAGCATCGAGGACATCTTACTCTACGACACGGATGATCCGTATAGGTACATCCGACTCACCCACTGCGACGAGGAGGATGATTATATGATTATTGGAGGCGAGGACCACAAGGTCGGTCAAGAAGACTCCGGGGGACACTTTGAAGCACTAGAGAAATGGGCGCGGGAGCGCTTCCCACAAGCCGAGTCCGTGGAATACAAGTGGAGCGGACAGATTTTTGAGCCGGTGGACTATATGGCATATATCGGGAAGAATCAAGGCAGCAAACGCATCTACATAGCGACAGGTGACTCCGGGAACGGGTTGACGCACGGCGTAATAGCCGGCAAGTTAATTGCAGACGAAATCGAGGACAAGCCAAATCCCTGGAGTAGTCTGTATTCGCCAAAGCGGGTCGCCAGCGTTATGAAGTCGGCCCCAAGCATGATCCAGAATGATCTTCAGGTCAACATGCAATACAAGCGACTTGTACAGTCAGATATACAAGATATCGAAGACTTAAAGCCCGGCTGCGGTGGAGTTTTGAACCCCACTGCAGCCAAGCCAATAGCCGTGTACAAGGACGAGATTGGCAACGTGACCAAGATGAGCGCGCTCTGTCCGCATATGGGAGGTGTAGTGTGCTGGAACAGTGTTGAGAAATCGTGGGATTGCCCGGTTCATGGTAGTCGTTTTGGTGAGAACGGTTTATCAATCCAAGGTCCTGCCAAGGCAAATCTTAGCAAAGCATGAAACGCAGGACATACAAAACAAACAAGTTAGGCAATGTCAGTACGTTTCACACAAAGCTTACTAGGCGCCCGAGCTGATCTATGCGAATAGCAATAAGAATGGTTAATATTGACTGTGTTTTTTGCTATATACCTACCGTAGGTACGCTTTTGTGTCTTCTCTCCACGAGCTAAGCCATGATACCACGGCATAAATATTCCTAGAGGAGAGAACGTCTTGTCGCTATGACCAGGTCATGGAACTAATAGATCCCAGTAAAGTTCCTGACTTGTACCTATCCGGTACTCCGAATCCGCGTTATATCCTGTGTAAACCCTGACAAACCCGGGGATTTAACGAAAATGCGTTTAGTCCTTTAGCAAATATAACTCGCGAAATAAACGTCGTAAGGCTTAATCATCTTCCTCTGAATCATAAGATCCTTCAGAGCCCTCGTCATCGTCTTCCGTGTCCTCGTCATCGTCTTCCCCGTCTTCGTTCTCTTCGCCATCTGGGTCTTCGAAGCCATAATCACCTTGGAAATCTGACAACTGCTTGACCTGGGTTTTATAACCCATGGCCTGGAAATCTTTCTCGAGTTGCTATAAAACTTTAGTATTAGGACGGTTCTAGCCTACTATAGAGGATATCATAACTTACTTCTACCATCGCATATGCACAGCAGACCACCACATTACTCTTCCCAGACTCGAATAGGGGTAATAGCCATGTCTTCATAGCCTGCTTGATATCTTCAACAGATACCTGTCTAACTTTCGCAAGCATTTTGATGTTATAGTCAGGTTCAAGCCCTCGTATAGCACTGACGATAAACTTTTGCACTGCTGCAGTGGCCAAAGTAGCCTGTTCCTCTGCCATAGCCATCACCAACTGGCTAATTGCACCTTCAATCATGGGCTCCTCGAACGCGACGCTACCGTCAACCAAGGCCTTGATGGCGTCACGCGCGGCAGATATCGCCTTTGATGCTAAGGGAGATCGGTATACCTTAAAATGCAAGTATCCTCCGTCTAACTCCTTCGCAAAGTATGCACCGTAAGCTAAGCCGTTTCCGCGGACAGCATTCCATAGAGTACCTTCCACGGTTTCTAAGTATTGCATAGCGACGAGAAGTGCGGGAACTGCCGGGTCAGAGAATGACACGATGCCCTTGCCAGACGAGATGGAGAAGGAACTGTCGATTGCCCTCATGGGGATAATTGTCGCTCCAACAGATCCAGGGTTGCGACCCTCATCATTTAGAAGGGAGTGAGGTTTTGTAATGGGATTAATAGACTTGACACGAGTGTCAAGCGATACAGCAAGTCTATCCCAAGCATTGACGGGGTCGGATAATTTCGAGTTTGATATATCAGCTACGACCAAGATCCGAAGGTTATCGAGAGTGAAGAGGAATTTTCTAAGTTCCTCAAACTTCGATATTACCGCCTCTGGGTCCTTGTCGTAGAGCTTCTTAAGTCGACGAAGATACACAGCTTTAACCAGGGTGCGCTTTGCCACAAGTAGGGACGAAGCCTCGTTATGAATAGCCATTTCCACTTCGCTAGCCATAACCCTACCGTCGCGTTTCGCCTCCGGGATGTCGGCAAGCTGCTTGGCAATACATGCCTTCAAACGAGTGAGGTCGAAAATACTGTCAAACATCATTGTGCGGATCCACTCAATAGTAGTAGCATACTTTTCTGGTTCGACTTGGAATCGGATGAGCAAGCTTTCTGAGTCGTTAAACTTACTACCGGAGTCCAACGAGTAGCTCACAGTATCTCTCTCTAATTCCATTACCACCTTCTCGAATGGGACGCGCTCACCATTACGACGAATGGGGGTATTGAAGAAGTTATCGCTAAAGAGTGATAACAGAGGCTTATATGCAGGGGGTAACTGAGAAGTACCAACGTGAACCGAGATATGCACGAAGTTAGTCGGAACATCTTCAAATTGCACGAATAGTGGTAACGTAGATGGAGTTTGGTCGATGATCTTTTGCGCGGGATTTTCGTAGGTACCAAGTTTCCGAGCCATGCCTGAACGTGCAGTCTGAGATTCAATGAAGTGAATCGACTCTATCGGAGGTACCGGCCACTTCTCAATTAATGAAGCGGGGATTTCAACTTCATTCTGCTTCTTAGCATCCTCTAGTTTCTGGGCTAATCTTTTTAGTCCTTCCTCGCCTAATTCTTGTTTTCTCTTTGAGATCCTCGCTTCTTCATCCTCTTTCTGTTTTGTAGCCAATGCCAAAGAAGGTTTTCCAAGTACGGAAACATGATGAGCGTCAGCAAGCCATTTTCTGAGAAAAGCTCGCCACTGCTCGTCTGTCCATTTTTCTAGGATTTCATATTCATCAAGATTCGAGAGTCGTTTGAGAGTTGATCCGTCTCTTTCACCAAAGAGATAATCCGTTATAATATTTGCCGAATAGAATGATTCAGATTCTTCTGCTTGAGCCTTCACCTGCCTCCGTTCTCTCCGAATACAGTCTCGCAAATAAGCCATGTTCAGTGGCTGAGATGCGACAGCCTTCAGCAAGGAAATAAGCCTATTCTCAACAAACTCTAGCTTTTCTGTAGCTACGCCGGTAGGTTGAAGCCAAATGACACTGTTTGGACGAGAATCATACATGTAGGAGATAGAGCTCGCCAGTTCTTCTTTCTCAACCATGATATTTTCCAATACTGCAACGGATGATCCGCACAGGTAAGTCAATAGAAGATTTATGGCAGTTGATTCGACAACGTCGTTGCAACTTGGCCCAAAGAAGCCTAGAACCATATCACCTATTGACTCGTCCTCTTCGGGAAATTCAACGGTTTCAACTATTGTTTCTTTAAGGGGTGGTGGCTGTGCCGAGTCTGTCCATGGTCGTTTAAAGGGGGCGTTGAGAGGAGGGAGGTCGTCCTTGACGCTCTCCTCAAATTGATCCAGGATATTAAGAAGGTTATCATGGTCAACCTCACCAATAATGACGATGCACATGTTTCGTGGCTGGTACATCTCTCTGTGGAAATCGCGTATCCTCTCTGGTGTCAAAACACGCAGATTTTCCATCATACCTCCTGTCTCATACCGGAAACCCACGTTCTCGGGATAAAGAAGACGCCGTGCTTTAATATCCATGATTTCCGTGCTTGTATACTGTACGCCTTGCATTTCTGAGTAAACGACACCGGCATCGTTGCCTTCACCGTTGATATGATGGACCTCTGTCAAACATGCTGCGTCTGTTAGAGTAGGTACGATAAGATGCTCAAGATAAACTGGCAGAATCTGGGCAAACCCTTCCCAGCCAGCCGTCTCAAGAGTGTACGCTGTATTATCTGTCATTGTCCAAGCGTTGGTATTACCATAAGCCCTAGAGGCTAGCTTGTCGAGTAGGCCTTTGTAGTGATAGCTCTTCGAACCCATGAATACCAGGTGCTCAAGGGTATGAGGGGCTCCCGAATCATCGAAGATTTCCGTGGCCAGAGTAAAGTAGCCATTGACCTTTGGGCCCTTTCTGTCGGTCACAATAACCTGCATACCACTTCGCTCAGATTCATACTGGGTGATAGTTGCGTGGGCGTAATCCGTTTGAAAGCTTTGAAGCTTACGAAATCGCACACTGGGGCCTTGTGACCCCATCTTAACGTCGAAGGGCCTTAACGAGGCGGCTTGTAAATAACTATTCAGCTAGTAAGCATTTATCCACGATAGCAGATATGATGAAGAAGGAGATCGAGAAAGGCTACGAGTTGGTAGATATAAATATGCCAAAGAAACCCCTATATAGAGTCAAATATAGGTACCTAGGCATATCCGTACTAAGAATCATAAAGCCGTGATGAGGAGTCAAGGTGCGGTCAGGGCATGTTGTTCACTGGAATCGGGCGTCCAGTAATGTGCTACTTTTTCGAAAAGTCAGACGCATGTAATAGAAGAAATTTCTACTACTGCATCAGATTTCTCCGGCAGCACACCATCTACCAACCCCTTATGCACCTTGGGATCGGTCACATTAAGGTAGGCTTTCATACCCAATATTACCAAGCCTCTGGTGGTAGAAGATAATGATGGCACCAATGATAGAAATTAGAGCAACTAAGACTGATGCCTTAAGTTGCGCCTGACCGATCATGATATTATGAAAAGTTTTTATGTCCTTGAATCCATCTTCTAAGTACCTAAAGAAGAAGTTGCCGAGTAAGAGACAACAGGTGCTAATAATAACTGTAGCTACTCGGAAGGACTTATGTATGTGTTGGAATGTAGTACTTTGTGCTCAACAAGGTCGATCCGGGGAATGTAAATCACAAATGATAAGAGGGTGAGAATGCCTCTGACATACCTATGATTCCGTGGGTGGGAGGATGTATATTGTGACAAGACGGGGAGCCGCCAATAAGATCGAGGTGAAAACTGGAGTGCTTTCGATCTGAACCAGCTGCAGGTAAAAGTGACCAAATTTCGGGTACCAAATCCTGGAAAAAATCCTGGCGTCAGCTTAAAAGATGATGTGATGATGCGGCACGTCAGGCACGGAATACTTCTTCTGTACGAATTATTTAGGCATAGGACTGCCGGGTTGGAGGTCATACAAAAGAGGGGGAATGGGACGAAACACGAAAAAAAGCAAATCTAAGAATAAGAAGAGCGGGTAGAAGATTGCGATTCTACCTAATTGAAAGAAGCTGAAAAAAAGTATGAATCTTCTAGGTTGGTTTGTTCACAAGATGGAATGAAAGAGAGATACGTCAGGGATTCAAAGATACAAGGACACAAGGCTTTGGACTTATTAATAAAAAGATGGGGTGCAATTATTTGCGACTACCCTTTTTTTTAAGCTTTGAAAGGTTCCCGATATTTCTCCTTCCATTGATGAGATCAAATCCCTTTGCTCCTCCCTCTTTTTTTTTTAGTCCCAGTGGTCCTACTACCTATCAACCCCGCGGCGGGGCTGCAAATCGACTCAACCTGCATGAATAAGCGCTAAGCGCTAGGCGCCAGATAGGTACCTATCATAAATCATTTTTGGGTCCAAGCTTCGCCGTAGCTTTAGAATGATTTGTCCGTAACAACAACCAAATCAAAATTGACGTAGCCTTTTCTTTTGAAGCTATCACCACCACCGCGCACCACGCGATTACAAGCTTCTTCAACTTTCTTTGTTTTTATAGCTATGCTTTTTCATTACATACTCAATCTAATTCCCTTCAATAATACCAACCGTTATATAGAATAACGCAACTAGATCTTTCCCAAATTTAATGACTTCTAGTGTCTTTGCTAGCCAGCTCATCACCGTCGTCACTCATGCTGCATAGCTTGCCCTTTCATTGATACCTCGAGCCAGTATCATTTTACAATAAGAACACAACAGGCTTGCGTCTATTCTAGTACCATGTCTGTTAATGACGGAGCCCAAGTTGGCCATGCCATAGTCGAATTCTCTCTGTACGGTATCTTTCCCGATGAAGACATATCGTCGCGACAAATCTCAGCGCAACACTTTGCGCCAGCCTTAGCATCCTTAGAAGCAGCCAAGATAAAGCTAGAGGTACTGTATAACTATCCGTGTCGTTCTATCTAGGCAGTCCAGTGGCTAATTGAATTACCATAGTCCGATATCCATAAGATCAACGAAGAAACTGCTCCGGATGTAAACCAATGGATCGCAAATGCGAAATCTCTCGAAGATGATATAACCCGATCGCGGAACTGGGCGAACGATATCATACGACGGTCGCAAGCGCCTGATGTGTCGGGGAAAGCAATAGAAGAGGCGGAAACTAAGGTTAAGTTCCTGCAACAAGAGGTCCAGTACAGCCAACAAGTCCACCATGCATTAGGAAATATCAAACATGTGAATGAGCTCTTCGATCAAGTTGAACGAGCGCGAGATGAGCGCAGGATACTGGACTCACTTCACCTTCTAGAGAGTAAGAGACACATCACCTTGTTACGTTGTTTATTATTAACTAATCCCAGAGTCTTGGTCTGCATTGGACGCTATTTCTGTTGGAAAGTCTTGCCGCGTTATGAAGCTCCTTGATATGAGGGCTTTTGAGTTGAAGTCTACCATTCATGATGTGTTCGACAGGGTTTGGGACTCCCTCGTACGGGTAGACCGGGAAAATGCGAAAATAGCTGTGTTTCAAAATCACCAAGGTAATTATGACAATCAAATACGCTACAACCTATCTGACCTCTTGAAGATGAGCAGATGAATCTAGCCGATGCTGTCGTCGGCCTTAAGGCGTATAAAGAGCTTGACCAGAGAATGACTTCATTCTGGCATGACATAGACCAAGCTATTGTCGGTCCACGCACCAACACCGAATCTCAGGAGCTACCTAAGATCCAGTTAGAGGGTGTATGAATTTTCTCACGTCACATCTAGAAGATGCTAACATTATACTAGTCATATTTAACATTGAACGGGCGCGCAGATAGATCTATCACTTCTTTATTTTCTGATCTGGATCTGGTGGTGACGTACCTATCTGAGCGCCTACCTGAAGAGCTGGTATTTTCTCTATCCAACGTAATGATGCCAGATCTTATTCCTCGACTCATAAGCATTTGGCTAGACACATCCGTTCCAGCGTCCCTGAAAGAAATGGATGGTTTTCGAGATGTCACGGAAGTTGTCAAGGCATTCTGTAGCCGCTTACGAAGTCTGAAACTCGCTGGATTCCAAGAGCTACAGGACTGGGTTGACGATGCTCCCAAAGTGTGGTTATCCAAGTGTAAAGAAACCGCATTAGACACCGTCCGTACAAAGCTTTCACAAGGACTCGGCCAGCCAAAAGAAGTAGAACGTGTTGAAACTCAGACAGTCACGCAGTCCGAAGGCAAAGAATTGGCCGCCAATGGCGTCGGTCCTTCAAATGACGATGATGACTGGGGCGCAGCATGGGATGATGGAGAGACGGATATCCAACAAGACACCAATTCAAAACCAGAGGCTGCTGAAGACGATGGAGCCGATGCGTGGGGCTGGGGAGATGATGACGCTGCCGGTGAACAAACTCAGGAGGACCCAGCAGCCGAAGAAGATCCCGCGGCGGCATGGGGATGGGGTGAAGAGGATACGACAGGGGTAGCCGCTGAAGAGCCGGCAGCCAAAACTCAGCCTTCAAACACACAGACTCGTGAGTTGACGTTAAAAGAAACATACAATATCTCTTCTATGCCAGAACCAGTCATAGCACTTGTCTCGGCTATTCTTGAAGATGCGGCCTCACTTGTTGGGTAAGTTCACGTCCTGATAAAAGTGCGAAGTCCTTATGAGCTAAGATAAATTTAGAAACGATGGCAATCCCATGGCAGCAACAGCTGGGGGACTCTTTTCACTACCAACACTTGTCCTTGCCATGTTCCGCGCCGTATCCCCGTATTATTACACACTTAATGCAGGCGGCAACATGTAAGTCTACTCTCAATATTCAAGTTCCAAAACTCATTTTCGCCCAGGTTTTTATACAACGACGCAACGTACCTTTCCGAACGGCTTGCGGACCTCGCTAAGGAGTGGAAGGCCCGCCAAGATCTAACGCCCCGCGCGATCGCGATGCTCCGCCTCGACAATGACATCAAGGCGCTCCAGTCTTTTGCAAATCGCGCTTATTCATCCGAGATGTCTACGCAAAGAACCATCATACGGGATTTACTAGGCGGTTCTCAAAATCTTCTCCAGCAAGATGGGCTTGCTACTTCTGACTTAGAAGCGCAGGTTGACAGCGCGACTGGGCACGTGCGCGCTCTCGCCGCGACATGGTCCACGATATTAGCTAAATCGGCCTGGAGCCAAGCTGTAGGCTCACTGGTCGACACCATTGCCTCGAAACTCGTCTCCGACGTTATGGATCTAGCCGGAATCGGTCAGGATGAGGCGTATAATATCGCGAGCCTAATCGCTCGTATCACGGAGCTCGACGACCTATTTCTTCCTCCGGGAGCGCCAGAGGATGCTATACCGACCACGGCCCAGTATGCTAGTAGTTGGCTACGGCTCAAATATCTCAGCGAGGTGTTACAGAGTAACCTGCAGGATGTGCGGTATCTGTGGATGGAAAGCGACCTCAGTCTATACTTTTCAGTCGAGGAAGTGGTCGAGCTGATCGGCCTCAGTTTTGTGGATAATGCACGGACGAGAGAGATCGTCAGAGAGATCGAAGCACATCCACAACCGGTTGAAGAGAGGTAATGGAAACTTGCTGATAGGGCTGTAGCTTAAGTGGACCACTATGTAGATGCGTACCTCACATATTTACCACGTTATTCCCGTACTTCATGTTTCATTCCTTTCGAGTCGTCGCCCGGTGGATAGCCACATTCCTTGTTTTTAATAACTTCCAACCTGCTGCGCCGGAGGAAAATCTTGCTCTCTAATACCTAAAATTTTATTCCATGATCGTCCCGATCACGTCGAGAGATCCACAAGCTCATATGTATGCATGTGTGTATGTAAATCAACGGGAATTAGCTGGCACCGCTAATAACGGACATATGGCATAGCATAGCATGGCATGGCATGGCAATACATAGTCACCGCTACTTTGGCCACGCGTCCCACGACGGTGGCTGCATAGGCTATCAAGGCGTGAATCCCAGGCTTCTTTGCGGTTAAACTTGCTTACTTACTCGATAGAATGCAATGCAATACAGGTAGCTAGGTAGCTATGTACATATATCCGTCGGGCCTGGAAACAAATGCGAATCTCCGAAATTACCAAAAAAGAACCTCAGCGTAAGGACCGCATTCCGAAAGGAAGAAATGCAACGATCGGTAATAATATAAGAGGTAGGGAGAGGTAACGTTTTCCCGTGGCTTTGCGAATACATAACTCCACGGAGGGGGGGGGGGGGGGCTTCGGGACCCTAGGGGTACATAGGGAAATAGATTCTCGGCGAACCCGAAAAATGATACCACGTAGTAAGAAGTCGTCGTCGTTAACGTCAGAACGCCTTGTACAATACAGACGAAGACGGTCTGTGTATGCGTGCGCGTCTGATCCGAAAACCGCCCACACGCGGACACAGCCGAAGTTCGGAAACTCGGACTTGAGAAGATCTTCACCTTAGGTACCTCCTAGGTAGATAGGCATCGAGGAGGGAGAGGGGGGAAATACACAATTAGCTACCTAACCTTACCCAAGCTTGCCAGTTAGATACCGTAGGTAGCTTGACCTAATCCTATCGTACATGTTCCAACCGCTTCCCATTTCGCTTTGCTTTTTTTCTCGTTCATAACCGATATCTCCTTTTTTTAGACTCCATTCATTCGATTCCATCCCGTTCCACGTCCCCAATAACCCAGCCTAGCCTAGCGTAGGTAACTTAGCATGGGCATAAGCTCGAGCCTCACACGCCGAACCGGAACTCCCGGACCTTCTTCTGGTAGTAGAAGGTAGCGAGGGCGCCGGCGACCAGCAGGCCGATGGGCACGGGGGCGCGGGCCTTGGTCTTGACGACGCGCGGCACGGCGGAGCCCAGCAGCAGCACGCTGTTGCCCAGCGCGAGCTCCGTGCCGTAGTCCTTGTTTTCTTTGATCAGGTAGCCTGGCACCACCCCGGTTAGACACATTCGTAGGTTACCTAAGGTAAGGAAGGTACCAGGTAGGTAGGTAGCTTTAGGTACGGGCGCACCAAATATAGTGCCGAGTGAATACCAACAGTGGAAACATCCCAGAAAAAGCAAATAGTGAGAGGGAGTTTAATGAACGAGTAGTGCAGGAGGTGTATAGGAAAAAGAGAAGAGAAGAGCATACCAGACAACGCATAAGAAACTCCCAGCCCGAGCCCCGCGATGAGCGACGGTCGAGACTTCGTCTTGATGTATCCAGCCGTTCCTCCCGCGGCAACTAACCGTTAAAAAAAAAGTAAAAGCCCGTTAGCCAAGTTCTTCAAATATCATCTCCATCGTCTATCTATCTTCCTCTCCCCATCAATAGACCCGTCGCACGTGACACTTACGCAAAGCCGCCAGCGTAAACGAAGGGTGCTCCGCCATGGCTGGACTCGGGATCAAGACTTTTGATAGATTAAAAAAAGAAAAAAAGTTTCGGGTACTCTGGAATATGGATTGGCAACAAACAGTATATATGTTTATGTCGAATGTAAATATTGTATGATATGCGGTATCTATAACCATAAGAATCGAAGTTGTAACTTATCCTCCCCCCCTCAAGTCTACCTAACCTAACCTAACATACAACACCATACCGTAAAAACCCTCCGACGTTATTCCGCTCGCGACTTGGAGATCTTCCGAAATAGCGACGTCCACTATCAAACCCAAGCAATGGAAGCGCTCGCGCAATCCAAGCTTACAAATAGTATGAAATTAAAGCATTCTCCATAACGCGTAACTAAATAGAGAAGGAAAAAAAAAGAGAGCCAAGAGCTTTGAACGTGGGTCCTTGATTTTCGGTGATAATGTCAATATTTACGATAGTTATATGAGTTTGGCGGGTTCCTCTAGAAAGGTTGGCAAGAAATGAATGGCAAGATGGCATTTTAAGCCGTGCTATTCAACCATAAAGCAACAGATCCTTCATATTACAATGGCAGGACACTGAGTAGTAGTAGCAATAATAATACACAATAGAAAACATACGCACTTCACAAATAAGTAGCACGCTTAGAATATAATCGGCTTGAATGTCCAGAGCCGCAAGCGATCCCCAGTATTTATATTCGTCTTTCCAACTTATACTCCTCCTTCTCTCCATTCTCTCTTCCCCTAATCACTTATGGTACCTCGGGAGGTAGGTAGTATGGATAATAATTCCTATGGCAATACATCCCTCTCTTTTCTGCCCGGGTAGTATCGACATTTTCCATATTTGGTGTCTTCTTGCCCTTTGCCTCAAACCACCGCCAATTACGCTTATTGGCTCAAAGGCCGGTGATACACAATTTTCGCAACCGCTGACTTCCACCGACTTTTGGGGGATCCTGCTATATCTCGCTCAGCGAGTTTAGCATGTTAAGAAAAAAGAAAAACAAGTAAAAGTAAAAAAAAAGCAGAAAACAAACTCCGAAGCGGTAGCGAGGGTATATGCTCCGAAGATTAATAAAAAATCAAAACTACTCGAACCGACGCGATACCATGAACGACCGTATGAAGGGCTGTCCCTGTTCCCTAAAAGGTTTCAATATGCCCCGTGGATGACCTCGTCCGTTTCAAAAGCCTAATAAACGCCGTTGCAATGCAAAAATATCCTTCGATATGGCCGTCAAACGCCGTGATTGCCTTTGACCGTCCAAATGACATGCTCAGATTGTAAAATAAAGAAAAATTTGTCTCCTTAGTCGGGGTTCGCAATGAATAGTCGCCCGCTTGTAAGAGTCATCGTCCGCTCGTCTACACTACCGCGGCGTCGAAGATCCTCAGGGTTCTTGACGCTCTTCTCTCTCGTGAGTGCGGCGTTCATCATGCTATTGCTCGCCAGTTTGGTATTGCTAGCGCCTCCAAGCTCGGGTAGAGCATCGGCTTTCTCTGCGCTACTCCCGCTGCGAGTGCTCTGCGGTCGGCCCCCTAGCTTATCATCACCAGGAGTATACTCGAGATCCTCGATAACCATACTGCCCGCCCGTTCCGGAGTGTCGCCAGGGCTCCATCTCTTGCTGTGCTGAGAAGCGCCGGAAGTACGATACGTGAGGCCCCGTCTGCTGCTGGCGGTACTACTGCGCCCGCTGCTACCCGTCCTACGGTGATACAGGCGACGCATTGACAGATCATCCTCGTCACCGTCTTCGCCCTCGACTTCGGTAGCGCTCAATCGCATGGGTACTCCAGTAACTCCCATATAATTGCTATCGGGTGTATATCCTACAACACCGGGCTTGCCGTGATGGCGGATCTTAGCGGCAACCTTGCCGCCAGTGCTTCCTATCCCAGTCGAGGTACGGCTTTGCATCGTACCGCCGATAACTTCTTGATTGGCCCTTTGCTTCGCTAAACGCTGCTGAGCCAGGAGTCGCGGGTCTTCTGTTTGTGACCGATCGCACCAGACGGTGGCTTTTTGCTTTCGAAGCAGGGCGACATAGCTCGTCGGAGCGCCGCCACCGCCTGATCTCGAGGACGTGCTACGTCGAATATCGGCGGTAGGCGACGTTCGGTATGCGGCAGGTGGGGTGTTGCTCGAAGTTGTGCTGAAAGTGTTCACGGAGGGGGATCGCCGTGTGTGTCCCATAGGGGGCTGCGGCTGTTGCAGGTGCTGCATTGGGTTGAAAGCTTGGGGGAATACGCTGGAGGAAGAGGTTCTTGATCTCGAGTGGGAGTAAACTTGAGGAGATGGATCGAGAGATCTCATCCTCATATTATGATCTTGGCCTAACATGGTTGAGAAAGGATTTTCTCCTCTTCTCCCTTTTCGGAACTCCAGTCACAAAAAAGAAAAAAAAAGCACTGACGATCCAAATTGCTTATGCTTATGGGTCGCTTCGCTAAGCCAGATCGGCGTTGGGTCGGCGGAGAGAGCGATAGGCGTCTAGGAAGATAGGCGTTTGAGGATGGAGTTCGTCTAATGAGACATGTATGCAGTAAGACTTCTTCTCTTTTGGGATGCAGTGGATAAGATATGTAAAGTAATGGCGTATAGCGGGCGGACTGGCGCTTGTTGCTTGTAATTCGAGTTACCGAGGTGATCCGCAAATTACAATGATGCCTGGTACGAAGTATATAAACCGTACTATTTGTACAATTTTATTTCGAATTGACTTTTTGAATAAAAAGAAATATCGGATGATTGTGGTGGGTTTTGAGAGTTTTGAGTTTTGAGGTGGATAGAAATCAAGAGTCAAGACAAATGATTTGGATATTTGGTAGGTAAGAATAATCAGGTACCTGCCCAGGTAAGTGAACGTTGCATAGGCTGTGCCAGTTGATGATGTGGATGATGTCCAGTCGCCGGGAGCCTGTGTTCAGTTGGTTGGTAGCAGTAGACTGCAGTACCTAAGTCCAGTAGCCTAATGGTCCAAAGTGCGGAAAGATGCTGAGTGGCCGACTAGCCGGGACTGGCTGACACACGTGCGGAATGTGCCAATAAGGGATCCTCTTTTTTTCTTTTGCTTTTTTTTTTCTCTCTTCTCGCACACTCCGTTGTCTAGCGTTTTTGAAGTGGGCTGGACGCTAGATTTGTCTTGGGTGGGGGAACCGTCCTATCTATCTCTCTAGCGCTACAAGTGGTAGCCGCAAGGATAACAGAGAAAGTTAATAAAAATCCGATGACAAGGGAAGGATAATTCGTTGGTTTTTTTAAGCAAAGAGGTTGAAGCGCTACCTCTTTGCTTCTTTACTCTGTTTTGCTTTGGTTCTGTAATGTTTTGTAATGATATGGGAGCCTTCTTTTAATACAATGGTGAGAGAGCTGATATGGATCTCTACAACAACTCAAAGTTTTTGTAGATATACATAGTACTTTTGTCTTCGCTCGTCTTGTGTCGTGTTGTTTTTTTGTTTCTTTTCTTCTTTGCGCAACCCGAGGGATGCAAAACAAAGTAAATGTCGATAACTTTACGCCGACTCGGCGTAACTTGTTGTTTTATTGTCCCCAAGTGCCCCCAAGTATCTGCAGTTATCTGCAGTATTTGCCAATAGTGACTTTTGACTTATAGTACCACTTTGTAGCGCTTATAACCAAGCAGCGCCAGGTTGCCCGCTTCTTAGTGGCGCAAAACGATAAACAGAGGCGAAAAATGACAGTGGTGGACAGCGATGGGCTGTGACGGACAGTGGTAAAGGGAGGATAATCCCAGCTGAAAAATGCTAGATTCGGTGTAGTACCGAATAGCTTGTCCGCAAGTGCAGCCAATCAGGGTTGAACCTCGCAGCCCTCGCAGCCCTCGCAAAGCAGGCGGCCTCGTTGGTCGTTAGTCGCTAATCACTTCGTAGGTGTTGACGTGATCTTGATATCTTGTTGACGTTTGAACGAGGGATTGTCCAATGAAAGCGTCAATACCCTTCTTCGCTACCGATGTCGATCACCTCCAAAATCTTGCCTAAAGCTTGCCTAGGAAAATACGGGAAAGCTGCGCTACGGCACCACGACACATGCGAGTTCAAGGCCGAGAAACCCAAAAGTCAAGGTCAAGTTAAGGATCTTATTATTTGATCTTCGAACGATACCCCGGTAAAAATGAGACCGCCTTTGGCTTGGAATCCTTGGAATGAGGAGAGGGGGGAAGAGAGGAAACGAGAGGTTTTAACTGCAAACGAATATGGACATACGCATACATATGAGGTAGTATGTATAGGTAGGTTACCTGGTAGGTATGTAAGTGATTGAAGCGGGAGAACTACCTTGATGAACACTTACACCACCACCTCATATTATTTTCCTTATTATCAACTAGGGTAAGATTAGAAAAGGTGACTTTGCGAAGAGGACCAAAAAAAAGTCTGGGGGATTCTATGTATGATTCTATGATTCTTCTTGATTCGGTAGATTCGGTAACGACGATTGTAAATAGAATCGATCGTTCTGTTTCTCGGTGCTATTAGGTGTTCGATTTATTAGTACATACTACATGGTATCAGCCCATTGTCCACTATCCCATCCAAGGCGGGGAAAAGGGAGCGAGGATCGTGAATGGGATTGTTGGGCGTGGGCGATGGTTAGATGGGATTCCCCGAAGTTACGGTTGTAAGCGCAATCGAAATTTAATTATTGTGATTGATCGAATTTCCCATAAGTTCTCCTGTCTCTTCTCCCCGTGCTTTCCTGCTATGGTTTAGGTATGCTCATGCCGTGCTGCCGGTTTTTAGGTATTTGCCTTCGATAGGTGGTAGGTATTCTATCGCAAATGCGACGGGAAACTGCAGGTCTGTTAGCCCAGATTATAGGTATCTTTCAGGTAGCTTTTAGTCTTTTGGAGATATTTTTAGGCTGCTGCAGACACTGTAATTAGTTGCTATAGGTACTCACATAGGTACAACATCCTTCTGTACCTAGCCCTTAGCTCCATTCGTTCGATGATTCGATGATATGACTGATGGCCGGTTTGGGGATAGGTCCGTGCATACCTAAAGCAAGCAGGTAAAGCCCCTGTTAGCCCAGCAAAAACCCCACACTTACTCTAAACGGTACCGTTGCAGTCGTCGTCAAACTCTAATAAGTTCCTCTGTTAAGTTCCTTCCTGCAAGTTTCGTTTCTCGTTGTGTTTCCTGGTAGATACCCTGTAACAGCAAACGCGCTCGGGTTTGCTAGGTCGAACCTCCATCAATTCGCAGGCGGGAAGCCTAGCATTATTCGGTAGGTGACAAGAACAACGAACAAACAGTGACGAAATATTCTATTCTCCCCTCGGCCGGATTTGACGATGGGCCTGGTCTAAGCTATCTACAGTAGCCAGCACCGATAGCTGGAATTTCTAGTGAGACGCTGTGACGCCCAAGAGCATCGAAGCTAAATAAACTATAATATCGAAAGGCCTTATCCACCTTCGCATAGACTGACCGAGCCTGTACTAAATCGCTGCACTTTTTTTTTCTTATCTTTCTTTTCTCGGGTTCGCAAACAATGACAGAAATAAGTACTGATGACGTGAAGCCAAGAATTCCTCGGGAGAAGGCGAGATAATTGTTCCGACTACACGAGATAGGTAAGTAGGTCGATCATGTTTTCCTAAGTACATCCCGTCTTTTCTATTGAACAATAATAATATAGATGTTAGATGATGTGACTGATAATACTTTTTGACACAATCGTGTGGTGACAGACAGATTGTAGGTAATGGCGTTTGTATCGTCCATTGTTCAGCTCCGCGAGGCTCAACCAGGGATGCGGAGGTGCATTGCCAAGCTTTTGCCCAATTTGTTGGCCCATGCAGCAAGCATAGACAAAGGTTGGATAGAGTATTCGACGTTCTTGTTTTATATTAAGTTCCCATTGGTAGTAGAGAGTTAAGTCAGTCTTGGCTTTATGTATTGTACTTTCGAGTGTCGATTTGCAAGCACTACCTAACATTCAGTTCAATATAAAAGAAATATCATATATTCGGGGAAATAGTATTATGTTTATCTAGGTACCTAGATGGAAAGAGTCCCTGAACTCTTCCACTTAGGGTAGGTTATGGACCGAGCTCACATAATACTCAGCAGAGAGGAAATGTATTATCGAACCATGGTTCGTTGTTCTTGTCGGGCTGAAGCCTACATCAGACCGCTTATATCTAATATTAACGCGCCGAGAGCTCCGGCCTTATAGAATGCAGCACGTGTTTTCGATGCAGGGCCGTCAATATATATGCCTTACATGTCAGATATATGTCAGACATACTACCATCGTGGTTATCGGCACCCAGCGGCCTTGACAACCTGGTTATATATTTTATCAATTGAATGACAATCGAACGGTTCGAATCTAGATGAACCTGGGGCTTACTGAACTTTTCCCAAGAAAGAGGCTGTATGGAATCTGGACAGCACGGAGCATTTGCTACGGACGTCGCGTTGAAATCCCGCATGCGCCGGGACTTTGGAAAGAGGCTGGCTCCATATTCTAAACTTCATGCCCCACGCCAGTAGTATGTACGTACAATACTACGTATATGTGTGTCCTGGCACGGCGCGAGAGCTTCAAAAAAGTCAATGCTGCAATGCGACGATGAAAAGGTATCCAAAGCGGTCAGGGTTTTCTTTGAGTTCGCATACATCCTCGCGTATACCCATGTCTTACTTATAGTGACACCTACATACATTTCGGTGACCAGGCAGCAAATACCATGTAATGTATGTATGTAGGAAGCACATCTGTGGGAATGTTGTGTTGACATGGGTTCCATCGCGTGTGCCGTTCTCATGCATGGTAAATTCCCCATGTTGCTGCTTTGCGATGGGGTTGCGGTATGCGGCCGGTTCTGTTCTAGCCCTTGGAATTGAGAGACAAGGAAGCTAGTGTGCGAATAGTATCAGTTTTCTTTTCACTTTAGCATATCTAATATTCCGCATGCTACCAATGGTATCGGCCATTAGACGAGTTCTTTTCTCAGCCCCGCCATAATTAGCTTTGATCTCCTTTTCTTAACTCTCGGATTCTTTTTTCCTAAGACAAATAATGTCTCCATCATCTTACATAGGAAATCGCGCTTTCAGAATAAGGGGGGAAATAAAATGGGCATCATTCAACAACAGTCTGGACTATTCTTTTTCTCTCTCTCCCAGACTTGGTGCCCCCATCTCGGATCCCGCAGCTAAAAGTTAGCACGGAAAGATAGGAAACTAAAAAATAAAACAAACCAAAAAGAGACTTCCCGAAAAAAAAATATCGGGCGAGGTGTTTTGTAACGGCCCCGGAACTTGCGGCTCCCGAGTCTATTTTCCTACCGTGTTTGTATATTATCGAACTTCGTAGAATGGGATTTACCCTAGTTTCGTCCGGCCCTATCTGTATTTGTCTTGTAGTTTATTTATTTAGGAGATAGAAAAAGGAAAGTGGTAAAGTAAAACATCGCGAGTCATATCCAACCCCCTCGCCTCGGGAAAGACCTCCGGTGTCAGGTACGCGCCTTTTTTTTTTTTTTTTTTGTCATCCTTCAAAAGATCCCACGCTTCTAGTGTGATGGATCGGGTTTCTAAAGTTCGAAGCATTTCCAACAAACTTCTTCATTGCCACTTATCACTATAAATGACTAGGGTGGCTTTATTTTGGCCTGGTCCTATATAGTAGGTAACTCTCCATTTTTACAAAAACCATCCCATTTTGAGCCCGTCAATTGAGATGAAACTAGTAATAGTATTTTCCGATCGAGCCTCAAGATCCCGATCTAGCTGAAGAGTCTCCCCTTTTCCACATCGTTATCACACATTTCCACACCTTCTACACGTACTAGGTATGTCACTTTTTTGGGGGGGGGGTAACAGATGGAGGTTGTACAACTTTGAGTATGGTCCTGCTTTGGGCCACGCGCGATCCCATCGCGAACGCCATTTTAGCGACGTACCATCTTAGCTGAAAATCAGGGCAGCCCGCTATAGCCCAACTTTCATATATGACGACATTATCTATAGTAAGCACAGTAGCTTAGTAGCATTTATGAATTCTTTGAATTTCTCCAATGGACATTAATTGTCGAGCTGTTCAAATCCATGCCGAGAAGAGGGGGAAAAAAAAGGAGAGAAAATAAAATACTTGAAACGCATGATTATAACCATAAGCGTCTAACGTCGTTCTCCGTACTAATAATTCATAACGTACATTAACTGTTCCCCGAATAAAACATTATCCTTGGTCCCTTGTTGATACCATACAAATACCTTGTGAAAACGAAAATACCCGTATATGCCCTGACCAAAACGCCATGAAAATACAACCATGGCATGATGAAACCAACTCCAGTGACAGCACGCGTGAAAGGCAAAAGATTACTCCTCCATCTCGCCGTCCTCAATTAATCGTCCTAGAATAAGACTCTGAATTACCAGCTCGTCAGTGAGGGTCCTAATCCTCTTTGGTGGTGGGCTAGTTCCCTCAGATCCTGTACTCTGTCGTTTTCGTTTCTTCGTAGCCGTGCTTCCTGCCGTCGAGCCGAATAGAGCATCCTGAGCGTTGTGCAGAGAGTCATCGACATATACCCAGTCGAACGGCCGGTTTTGAGACTCCTCGTCCCGAAGCTTCATCCGGGCTTCTTCGAGACTGTAAACCCGCACAAGAGAACCACCAAGCACCTGTGCCAGAAACACATATGGTAGCTTCTTTCTCTCGTTCTTGGTTTTCTTCATTACAAGAAGAATTCGTGCCTCTTCTAATAATTTTGGTCTTTCGTTCACAACATCTGCAAGCCTTGCTGTAGAAGCGTCATAAGGTTGTAGATTGCGCGAACGGATAGCCTCTCCTAGGAGTGTACTTGGACCGGCGCATAGCAGATATGAGGACCAATCTATTATTTCCCTCTTTGAAATGCAGTTCATTATCCACTTGGGTGCCAAACATGGGATTCCCAGTGCAAGTGCCTGCATATACTTCACCTTCCGAGAGTGCCCATCGGCTATTAAAGCTGTAAATCCAGTATCTTGATCCAAAAGTGTTAACGAGCTAGATAGGTCGCGAGAAGACATGCTGTTTCCCGTGGCTTGGAATGAATCAAACTGAAACAGTTCATCAAAACCATCCGAGAGAATCTTGCCACCTTCCTGGCGGATCATACGCTCGATGTTCGCTCTATCCGTGGAATTCCCTTTGCTCTTCCTAGCCTGGGATCCTTGAAACGAGAGGGCAAATACCATCCCCGCGAAAATTCCCTCAGTTGCCGTCGAAGCTTGGAATAGATCTGAATTAGCGAATGAATGCCTTGCGAGTTTTCGAATGGGTGGCTTTCGCTCATTCTTATCGGATACAGGCATTGGTGATCTAGCCAACTCGTCGGTTGACACTGAACTATAACGCGTACTTCTTCTTAGGCTTTCTCGAGAACGTGAATATGTCTTAATGTGAGGTAACGAAGACGGAAGAGATTGTCTTCCTCGACGTTGCATTTTCGTTACCACTGGCGATGAACTAGGTCCTTCAATATCTTCCATCACGACACCGGGATCTGTACTGGGCGTGATACTCGAAGACATGCTGGGGGTTGCTGATAGAGTTGATAAAGTTGACGTCCCTGTCCTCGGATCTGAGGCAGGCGGCAAGTCATCTCTGGTAGGTGATGGCGTGGCTGCATCCCTAGGCCTCGTTGGCTGGCAAGCTGCTCTCTGTGGAGACGATGCGAGAACTACGGAGGGCGAAGAGTCCACAGCAGACTGTTCTCTGGTGGGCTTATATTTTCGGCCTGCACATAGCAATGAAGGCTGTTTTGGAAGATTCGAGACAGCGCTTGGTTCTTTTAGCTGCTCAGTAGAAGTTATATCGTTTGTGAGAGTTGGAAGTGGGAGAGCTTCAGTCTCGGACTTGGCACTAGAATAAAGACCTGGTCCATTATCTGAGAACTTCGGTGGCTCTGCGGAAGTGGCCGGAGGACTGGTCTCAGGAATAGTCTCCCTGTATTCTCCATTGGATGTTGGAGCTTGGGAGTTCGAAAGGTTAATGACATCGTGATTTTCAGCACAGTCAATATCTTTTTCATTAGAACTATTAAGATTTGGAGCAGCTTTTGTATTCCGCGGTGGTGCAAGATGCTCCTGAGAGTCTGCAACTGTTTCCTGCGACTTGCTGTCAGTTGCAGGTTCGGAGTAATTCTGTGCCAAATACTGGTCTGTATTCCTTCTATTTCGACCCTGAAACGACTTAGGACGGTTAGTTGATGGTACTTCCACATTGTCACCTTTTCGTGCCCCTGAACGAGGGAGAGTGACGGCCGGGAATGACTTGCTAGCCTTTTCCTGTTTTAACCTAGCCAGGCGACGCCGTTGCGCAATCAAGTCGGCTTCGGAATTCGAGTCTGAATTATCGTGAACTTGACTGGAAGGATCGCTTGTCTCGATTTCCAAGCTTCGTCTTCGGTACGATTTATACTCGCTGATTGGTTCTAGCACGGTCCTTTGCCTTGGCATTTCAAGGTGAGGGAGTAGAGGCTCTTCCACATTTCTTTGATTGGAGCTATCGTCCTCGTGGCTATTTGTCGGCGCAGATGGGGTTTTATCATCCGATGGACGAGACGAGATTCTAGGTAATGTTGGACTTGAAGTAAAAGCGCGAGTAGGCGAACTTCTAAGCCCCTTGTGTTTGAGAGGAGACGAGACCGGGTTAGGTGAGATTGTATTGTGGTTAAAGACGTCAGGCGATGGACGAGACGACGTGGGACTAGCTTTCCGAACAGCCGAAGTCCATTGTGTCTGTCCGAAAAGTTGAGATGGGGGAATCAATTCGGCGCCATCCCCACGATGCTGAAATAATTTCTGGGTTATTGAAGGTGTTTCGGGAGGGGCTATATAATGGCTATTTGTCTCAGGTACTTGCGATGTCGGTTGCGACTTCTCAATACCATTGTCAACATGGCCTGTCTTGGCTTCTTCTTCGTTTCCTTCTGGTATAGAGTCCGGTATGTCGTAATGAGTCCGCCTAAAATTTAAGTACCCTGTGTCGTCTTCGTGTAGTGTGGGATGTTCGCGAAAACTGCTTGCCTGCGATATTGATTGCGGCTCGGAATTTTCGTTGTATTGCTCGTAACTACGCCCGTCATTTGATTGGGTTGGTGATTCTGACGACATTTCCCTCGTTTTCCCATTCGCTCTATCAGATTGTTGAAGGGTAGGTAGCGGACCATTTATAACCAGTTGGGTAGGTTGTTCATCTGCAGATGTAGTATGGTCGCATATTGATTGGATAGAGACCAGCTCAGGTTCTAAAGTTGACGGCAGATTGGGAGAACGCGGTGCGGACGAGTTAGATTTTGGTCGCGTCTGACTGGGCTGCTTCATAGGATCGTCCTCGATATCTGACTCAATGGGCGCGTTCGACGCGTTTTGTGGTTGTCGCTAGTAGTGGGATGCAATCGGATCAGTGCCACCCTTGCCAAATTCAAGGTCTCCAAAATTCTCCAAGTCTGCGACTAGGTAACATAGCAATGAGAAATGAGAATGCGCATGTATTACACTTACCTTGCTTATTTGAGGCGTTCCTCTCGGCCGATTTATAGAATATGAAATATTTGCTTTTGTTGGTCCTATGCTTGATGCAAAAGCACTCCGATTCGATTGATAGGTCGGCTGCATAGGCGCAGGCGAACTGCTTAGCTATTTGTTGCAAGGTGGTTAGGCCAAAGAAAAACCCAGTGCTGATCATCTTGCTACCAAGAAAAAGCAATGCATGGAACCGCCACTCACCACACCCACTCCATGCCTTAGCATGTGCATCTCTAACATATCTTGACTATCCTGGCTTTCATTTTCGCCAGCTATTGCTCGCTTTGTTACAAGGGCAAGCGGTTTCGTGGCTTTACGAGCCATGCCGACGAAGCATAGGATTTCATCGCGGTTTTGTGCAAAAGAGGGTTAAAAAGTCGCGGTGCGGAACCGCGAATCAATTAAAGTAAGACTTAGGCAATTTGAACAAAAGACAAGTACGTACCGTGCTACCAATAAAGCTTCCACTCACCACGCGAGACGAACGCGCCATCATATGACGCAATTTAAGGTTCTACGCTAATGTACAAAGGACTTGGCAAATCTTTATTACGTATGTACCTAAGTACTTTAGGTAATCTTTGTTCGGACATATCAAATATCCTTCTCATTCTCTACAATCGTGCCAAAAAAAGGGCCATCACAAAGCAATTAAGTTAGTAAAGTGCAGAAACTCAAGGTGAATTTATTCAGTGCTGGGACATTCCCTAACTAAAAAGTAGGTACCATGTCCAGGTCAAAATAGGACAAATCCTATCAACTCAAATTTGTCGGTCTAAGCCGACCTCCAAAAAATCCATATCAACGGCAGTATTCCCCGAACGCCATCAGATTGAGAGACATTGGACTCGATTAATTGGGTGGGATAGTTGACGCGTGGCAGTCGTGGCCGATGTCAGTCAGAATGACATTCCAGCCATCGGGGCAGAAAGCCTGGCCGTTCTCAACGTAGTTAGTGTCGTCGCGGCGATGCTTGCACTTGTTGTAGACCTGCTGGGCAAAGAAGCCCTAGAATATTAAGTTAGTTATATCACATTTATCACGTCTAAAAAGAGGTTAGGTTTATATAAAGGGAAAAGTATGACTTACAAGATCCGAGTACAACAGATCGACACCGTTCTTCTGATCATTGCAGACGATAACGCCTGCCCCGCTACTTTCACCGCAGGCTGCTTGCTTGCAGTTGCCCGGGCCAGCGTCGACGTGGATTTTCTTGCCCGCGGCGCTGAGGAGCAGACCAATGGGGTAGCTGTAAGACGTAGCGGGGAGCTCATTGTCAGGGCCAGGAACACCACAGAGAACCTTGATGTCATCAAGCTATTGTAGATATGTTAGACACTGTATGATGTGTATATTTCAATCACGAGCAATTGGGTTCAGGAGTTTGGAACTAACCTCAGCGAAGGTGGTGTTGGCCTGGTCGGCGGCCGGAGCCACAGCTCGACCAAGAGCAGCGGCCACAATGGGCGAGACGAAGCCGAGGATGGAGACAACCTTCATCTTGATCACTTTAGAAGTCGATTAAGTGTGACGTGGGGATGTTGAAGTGTTTGGTATTGTAGGCTGTGATGAGAGGGTATGGAAAGTAGAAGTGGAAGTGGAAGTCTGGTTGAGTAAGGAATTGGGAGAAAGACGAGTGGGATGTACCCGTGTTTATATAGAAAATATCTGAGGCTCTGGACGTGCCCATGGAGAAGGAGCAAGTTATTCGTACTTTCCTGCCGCGAAGGTACGATTTGGTTGTGAGGAAAGAACAATGCCGTTGCCCAGATAACTGTGAGTAGGTACCTTCCTTAGAACTAACGGCATCTACGTGCGCAACTTCCTTGTCCTAGAAACCAGTCTTATCAACAGGAAAGACACAGTCCTTCAGGACGTAACTGCTCTTGTTACCAAGAGAAGTGGACGCAATGAGTCGGCAGGTGCTTGCAATTAGGCTTAGCACCTGCTTGAATACCTACAGTGCCTACCTAAGCCTAGAGTGAATGATACACATTTTTTTATTCTTTTTTTAAACGCCAGTCACTACTTATGCCGCTACCTAACCACACCACAAAAGGGGACAGAAAATTACCTAGATACAGTAGTACTTATGCCTTGATCGTAAGCATTGACTGCCTCATTACCTAGGTACCTAGAGGTAAGTACCAACCTAAGCTACCTAGGTATGTATTGTAGATTCTACGTGCGTCATATCAATACCTGTCGTCAATATATAATATGGTATTTATAAATGAATGATGAGCAAGGAAACGTTTGACATGCTAATTTCCGCCTAGCCCTCTCATCTCCTCTAAGGGAGAGGGTTACCCTTTATATAGACAATAGACCCCTACTGTATCCTCGTATCTCATAGCCCTCACAGCTCCCTAAAGAAGACTGAAAAGACTGAAGAAATCTTCATTAGTTCCTAATGGCTATTCGGCAAAGGGCAAATTGTCCGAATGCCACTGAATTGCTACCTAGCACGTTACGAAGGAAAGTATGTAGTTGTTCGAGCTCACGATGCGGGAGGAGAGAGTTCATCGGATCTTTATCCCCTTTATCCCGAAGTAAGGGGCTGAGATCTGAATAATCTGAACAAAAATGACTGACATAAAAGAGCGAGGTATGGACCATTCGTTCAATTTTGTTGGAATTGGAGAAATTGATATGTCGAATAGTTATATAACTTTACTAATGGTCCGCTGGTATCTAATAGTCTGATGATGGCGACGAGCTATCACGTTAGAACAGAGTCGAAACATGATTATCCTATCTTCATATCTACCGCCTCGCTATATGGCAACTTCTCTTACGACAAATAGTTCATTGGTATTTTATCACATAGTATTTCCAAGAAGACATTGCTGGGAGTGTATCGCCACCAAAAGCCAATCTTTTTTTTATCTATTTTATTTGTCTATATGCGCCGGTCTTGGCCGGGAAAAATGGGTTTATAAACGAAGTAATACGAAAATAAGATGATCCCTTCCGGGATAGCGATGACCAAAACCACCATTAAGTCTATTCTATAGAAGAAAAATCACTTCTAATTTTTGTAACTCTTTACTCCCTTGCTCAACTGGAGAGAGCCCTCGTGACTATTAAGATGTGAATCTAGAGCTCCATGAGAGCCCTGGCGCCGGGTTCGCTGCAAACATAAATGACGTCGTGGCTGTCGTTAAAGCCGTTGAATTTGGTAGCGGAGCACTTGGTGTAAGCACCCATATCTTCGAAATACAGCCAGTCACCCACATTTAGTTCGTGCGGGAAATGGATGCTCTCAGTAATGCGGTCAATGCCATCGCAGGTGGGTCCCCAGATTGAGTACTCGATACCAGCACTGACACCTTCGGGAAGGCTCTCAGCGAGGATGGTATTGTAGTACGTTCGGTTGCCTGCTCGCAAAACCTTGGCAATCGGGTTTTGGTGATCGAACATGATGCTACTGAAGTTCCCGTATAGCCCATCGTTGATATAGGCCATGTAGCTGGCTTTACCAGTGATCGGATTATCAATGGTGCGGCGAGCTATGACATTGCAAGCAAGGGTAAATGCTGAGGAAACATAGTAGCGGCCAGGCTCTGCGATGATATTGACGTGAGGTGGGAAATACTCGTCCAGGGCATCGCGGAGAACGCAGGCCATGTCCTCGAAGGTATCCCCACTAAACCCACCACCAACATCGAGTGTGTGCAAGTCAAAGCCGTGGGCGTAGGCTTGCTTGAATACGGTATCCGCATCACGAACAGCCTTAAGGAAGGCCAATGGGTCAGACGCCCCCGAGCCTACATGAAAGCTCACGCCAACAACGTTCAACCCAAGCTCTTTGGCAAGTGCCAAAAGCTCGTCAGTGGAATCAAGCGATGCACCGAACTTCAAGCTCAACCGACAGAGGCTTGAAGAGTCGTCGGTCAAAATGCGCAAGAACAACTCGGCATCAGGGAAGAGCTTGGCAATTTTGCGCAGCTCATCAGCATTGTCGAAAGTCATCTGCTTAACACCACGATTGGCGACGTAGCGTACGTAAGAATTCGTCTTGCATGGCTGAGCATAGATGATGCGAGCTGGGTCGATGCCCATATTCAGGACTTGTTCAATCTCGGATTTGGAAGCACAATCGAAGCCGGTCCCTAATCCAGCAAGTAGCTGAATAACCTTGGGGTCCGGGTTACACTTGACCGCTATCAGATATGTTAGCATTGAGCAATTGGAAAGTAGGGGTCAAGATTTAGTATCGCATACCGTAGAATGGCTTCACTCGTGGAAGATTCTTCTTCCATCTCATATGCTGGCGGTAGACCTCGCCAAGATCGCCCACGAAAAATGTGTCCTCATCTCCTGGTTCACAAGATTCATGGTCAATATTCTCAACACGCTGGCGAAGAGCATCGCCAATCAACTGTTTAGCAATTATGGCGCCATTGCTTTGATGGTGTTGATCGAAGAAAAAACTCTTCTTCAGAATGTGATTATCAAATTGGTACGGTGCAATGCGGTCGACAGCGGCTGTTGCCATAACCATATCCCTCTAATTTGGCGGTGAAAAATGCCGATCGTTGGGGAGTGACGATGAGTTTTGTGGAAGTCCGGTAGGTATGAGATCTCACGGGGAGTTCTTGTAGCTTTAAAATACTATCCAACAAGTGGATATATAATATAATATTATATTTAAGAGTCAAGAAACTAGGAACGGAGTCCTCCAAGTGGATGTTAGGGGGGTCGAAAACGGTAGCTTCCTGATCCCGAAGTGATCTGACGAGGTCTCCTCGACTCTCCCTCAATTAGAGGAAGAACCTTAGAACTCGTCCTATGCGGCAGCTGATGGGTTGGTGGGAAAAAAGGATTTGGTTGGGGGGTATTGCCGAACAAGATGGGCGTTCGTGTTTCTTTAAGCGACTTCAGCAGAGGTGTATGGAGGTGGTCGCAAGTTGATAATGTGGAAAGTCTTTCGCAGACTGAAATCTTGGTCAGAGACGAAGCTAACGGCTGCGGGAGCCGTGATAATTAGGTTGCCTTTGAGAAGACCAAAGGCAAGTCGAAAGAGAATTGAAGTTGGGGAAGGTCTGTGACGCGCGGTCGATAGAGTCGGTCGAGTCGAATTCTCTCGAAGGCGGAGAGGGTTTTTTTATATATTCTGAAAAAATGAAATAGTAATCAAAATGACAGTGTCGCACTGAGGGAATTGTTCTCAAAAATGTCGGTTGAGAACTACAGTGTTGTGGATTTCTATTTCTTGTCTAGATGAGAGGGAAATAAAAAAAATTGAAACAGGTCAGAAAGTTTCTTATGGGGGGCTTGGTGTTGTTTTGTGTGCGTGTGTGCATACGAACTTTAGAATCCGCTAGCACTTCTCCGTGGCGGGGCAAGCTTTTTTATGGGGACATGTGATTGAGGTCATTCGCCTAATCCCCGTCTACATATCCATACCTTGTACTATACTACATATATGTACTATTACCTTATGTACTTTATGTCCTAATGACGTGCACCGCTTAGGAAACGTCGATATTAACCAGGTATTTCCGAGATCTTTTTTTTCTTTCTATATTTATAGATAATGCAGTAGAATACGCGAATGTTCAGGCAAGTAGTATTCGAGATATACCATATTGCAAATTAATATACGTATTTTGGTGACAAATATCTAGAAGCGTCTGTTGAAAGTGATAAACGCAAGCTCAGTTGGAGATGGATGGAGAGGATGAAGACGTTGTGTTGGCGAAGACAGAAAAAGAAACGCACATTTTTTTCAGTGGGCAAAATCAAGAACTTTGCAAGGATACAACGTAAAAAAGAGTCTCCAAGTTTCAAGCCGTAATCCTTTTCCGGCTTTGACCTAGATGCGTTGACCAAACAGCGATCCAGCCGATCAACAGGGGGTAAATAGGTACATACCGAACACGGAGATGCTACATAGGTATAGCTTATACGATCCCTAGGAACAAAGAGATTTTGATTTATAAATATAAAATAGCTTTTCTGTGGACGTGTGTATATTCGGTATTCCTTTTGTAGTATAGCTATAACTCTTCTAGGCCCTAGTTTGGTCAAGTTGTTTTCCGGCTGCGCTAATAATTATATGATGAGCATGGAGTTTTCTGACCGCAACTCATTATACACCGTGGTGCTGTCTAATAATGAATGCTGTCTACCTATAACCCCGCGGTTAGATATATGATTGACGGGCAGATTCACGGACATTGACTCATGCCGAAAGGTACCAGCGGGTTATCTGCATGCAGGTTCGAATATTGCTCTCAGGAGGAGCTTGATCGGCTCTTCCATTCGCGCAAGATTTGAAAAATTTGATGGCATGAACAACCAATACGATCAATGCTGTGAGTTCTAGTTGGGATGCGCACTTCCCATCTTCCAGCCCACCAGCTTGACATTTTAATAGGGGGGAAGAAGACAGATGATCTGAGCTTCCGTCCTGATAGTAGATCGAGATTAGCCTGTTTGTCCAATGGAGACCAGAATGCTCACGATCAATTTGTTAATAGCCCATCGTCAATTCAATTTTCTTACCGCTGTCGTCCAACTCGGTCGAGTGCTGATTCTGATATACAAGACCTGCTGCAACATACCCTTACCACGTAGCACGCCAATAAGTTGGAGATCTGCGGTTGGAATATTTGCATATTACCCCTGACAGGATTGGCCAACTATCTCGGCCGCGACCTTCGTAATCCAACCAGAACGGAAGGTCTGGCAAGGTACTGCTTCTAGAAGACAGTTATGGTCGGTACCTGTAGCCGCATTGATCATCACGCGGTCCTTTTGACGTAGCACTAATCAATATCACCGTCTGCGGACATACTATGTAGGTTCGTTTTTACCACCCATCCAAGACCGGTTGAAAAGCTTGATTGCGTATCTTGGTTTATTAGAGGACGTAATGTTCGCCAATGCTGTGGTGCGACCAAGCAGCTAGGGCGGTTAGCTATTGACTTATTAGGTATTGTATTAACTAGGAGGCCAGGAGGCCGGTGGAGTAAGTTAATAAGGAGAAAGGCTAATGTTTGAGAGTCCGATAGGGCTCAACTTGGGTCGCGATAGAAAATACCTAACGATTGATCTGTTTAAACCCAACTTACTAATTAGGGCTTACTAATAAAGTAACTTCTGGAGAACCCATTCGCTCTATTTCGTTTCAGCCAATCATCGTTTCTCAGCCAACTTCCTTCCATCATCCTCAACCTGCCGCTATCATGTTCTTCGGAAGACTTCCAACTGGTATGAATCCTACCTGAAACCTTCGAATACAAACTAAAACCAATGCGATATTCGAATTCTTGTAACCAAGTCGCATTCTGCATCGCCACCTCACTTCGTACCGACACAATGGTGAATACCGAGGCTCAGGGTATATGCAGCACATCGATCGCTTTAAGGCGGCAACATAAAGATCAGCCTAGGTTAGGTACCTAACCTATAGATAGGTAGGTAAGTAATAAAATGAGATCGCTTAATTAACACAGTCGCTTGGGTACTTAACGGCACCGCCAACCGGTGTATCTTTCGGAATCAAGACAATTAGTTCGAGAGGTAGCCCATGAGCACTGCCACTCGTGCCTGGTCGACGAGGCCCGCCACAATGAATCACAACGGAGATAGGTGGTTCTTGAAGTCAAGCTCTGGCAAATATCGGAAACCACGGTAAGAGTTATGCCTACCTAGGAGGTATCTTTCTAAGGTAGGTAGCATTAAGCCCACCTTCACTGTCACTGCTGTAGTGCAGTTGGAGAATTGACAAATACGGGAACGTATCGGTAACATTATGAGCCATTTGAAATATGTGGATATCACACCTACCAATGACGAGAAAAGCATGAAAGACTCACAAGAACGCCCAAGGGTTCGAACATCTTAAGCTATTCGATATGCCATGCCTAGGTAGGTACCTAACCTTAGAGGTAGGCAGATACCTAAGGTAGTCTAGGTATTAGTTCAATGAGTTTCATGTTCTCATGTCATGTCGGCAGATTTCGATAGCACGATATATAGTCAAATCATTGTTTATCTACCTAGCCTGAAAAGGAGTATTTTAATATTCTACCGCTTGTCTACACCAGTCATATCTTATAGAAAGGCAATAACCAAATATTTACGATCGATACGTTGCTAAACAGTCACAATCCACTTTACATGAACCATAAGGGTCCAAGGAACGATCACACGAGCGTGTAAATCGCCCCTGGTAGGGACTTTATGTGAGATGGAGGTAGATCTAATCCAGTCCGATCTCACACATTAGAATTCAGACTAGAAAAGTTGTGTTACAACCAGATGAGATCAATTACACACGTTTGTACTCTCCAACTTATGACTTCAGGGTGTATCTCGTGACCAATAGCGTATCTATCAACAAAATCGAGCTTCTAATTCTGGCTTTACCCTTAATTTCAGTGAGGGTTGCGATTCGATCTTTCAGATACCACCGGAGCAAATGGTCAAAAGTCGGCAGTCGAAGAGGAGGTACACCACTCTCCATCGGCCATACAGTTAATCTGCAATATAGTCGCACGGCAGTTTGCTTGTTTCCTTCTAAGCACCCGACCCGGCTAGCCCGTCCGCAGCATCACTGAGCCTCGTGGCCTATCGGTTTACTTGTGCCTCATTCCAATACGACCCACCTCAAGAAGGTTTCACAACCCGTCCTTACGCGCGTCGGCAACGAAAGTAAAGGGTCGGGTTTGATCGCCGTGCTTTATCAAAGTCTTCTGATTTCATACCACTCAAAAATTATCATGATCGATGTACGCTATAGTTGTTGCGGTCGGGCAACCTTATTCAGCTGCCGGATTGGGCCACAAAGTAACTTCGCACAAGCGGCTAATAAGGCATTCTTATGATATCTCTATGGTGGAGCTTACACGTTCAGCTGAACTACGTAGTAGTTTTCGGATTCAAGAACTACCTCGTTCGCCCCATTCAGCGGTATTTCGTCAAAATTGCGGGCGTTGGTTTATTGAACTTCTCCTACAACTTAAAATGAATGACAACATATCGCGCCATATCGTAACAGGCTGGGGTATCAGACCTCCACCACGGATGTTCCGGCTTACCCAAATAGGAGATTGAGCCATATGCAAACATGATGTAAACAAGACTCCAACAGCGGCATCGTATCAGCCATCCACAGCCTTTAGGTATCATCCTCGGAAGAAACTGAGGGTTTTATCGAAACTGAATCATATGAAAGAGCCGTACGAAAATTTCACCTGTCAAATGTAGTAACATTGATCATCCCCAGGTTGGGGGATATTCAGAAACGTTATGGAGTGGTTCTTAATCAACGCCTGACATGTTATTTTCTCTATATAAAGAGGTCCGCCTGGTAAGCTGCTTATTTACATATAGGCGCTCTTTTCACACCATAAAAGCTGAACATAGCCTGAACATCTAATAACTTGCATCAAAACTTAGAAGAATGACGGCTTTGGTATGAGATTTTGCGCAGCTTTTCTGTACCTCTGTTGAATTCTCCCTATTTTCTTGTGAAGAGACCTTTCCTCATGAACGGGGCATGTTTATGTAGTCTTTTGGAGACCAGCTAACCTAGAACCTGATATCCTGGATAAACATTTGCGTCCATTTAATCACTCGTTGTTATCATATCAAAAATTCATTCGTTGATCCTCCGTGATATTCCTAGGTGCAGGTCACATATTCGGGAAACCCTGCGCTACGAACTTAACAACTTCCCATAAGGACTTTAATTCCAATACGTGATTCAAAACCAATGGATAGAGTCGGTAATGATTTGTTTTTGTTTCTTTTCAGACAGAATCTGATAAAGTTATACAACTTTCACTAATAGCTCTTCTACGCAACCCGGCTAATAGGTTGTCCTGCCAGTCATGCCTCGACAACATGTCGCTCCGTGCTTGGCTAATAATAGAGGCAAAGCTCTCAACAACCCGAAAGATCCTTAGTCAACTTAGGTAGGTAGGAAGTTTCAAGCTTATTTGAATGTGTATTTAAAGGCTCGGTTACAACGTAGATACCCAAAGTGTCTGCTATAACCTAGCTTTGAGGGCATATAAATTGAGCTAATAATGCCATATTGTATAATTAGATATTAGTAAGTCCTTATACCTGTCTTGGTATTTACATACTTCAGCCATGTCCGAGATATAATACCGAAGATGAATTTCGCTACATGGACACATGTAGCTATCAAACCGCTACACTACTAAAAGGTAGAACGATGTCAACTCGAGGGATTGACGTTGCTATCTCCACCTATCAGGACCTCCATCACAGACGGTGCTGTGACAATAAGTCTCCTATGAGTGGTAATACCACTCATGGTCAGATAGACTGTAATAGCATTGTGCTATTAAGAAATATACTTTTGGCTCAGCGGTTTGTGTCTTTGACATCTCCCTTCTTATGTTCCACCGTCCTTGAAATCTTGCTTCCGGCCTTGCCTACCACAGATCCGATCACATTGCCGAATTCTTGTAACTATGAAGGCCTAATGTCCAAACTACAGGATGTGTGTCCTATCTACTGAATGAATGGTAAGAGGACATGTCGTTATAATTAGGTACTTAGGCATATGTCCAAAAATACTGACTCGTGGCTATGTAACAGGAGTTTATTGCCGGAACACTAGTGATCGGGAGAGATTTTAGAGCCTCCTGTTGGTTTCTATACCTACTAGGTTAGGTACATACGATATAGTTTGGGTTCATCACGATACGTGATCACTGACCATAATAACCTGATGGGCAGAAGCCAAAAAAGAAAGAAAAAACAAGAAAAAACTAAACTAAACTCATGATCTGCTTTTGGAAGCGGATATGAGATAGGAAGTGTAATTGAAGGGTTTGGCCGGGGATTGAACCCGGGACCTCTCGCAAACTATTGTTCAGGGTGGACCCTAAGCGAGAATCATACCACTAGACCACCAAACCAGGGGAACTTGTAGATTCCTGTTGAGTGAAAGCACAAGTTCCAAAGTTCGTCTATAGTTCTGAGATCGAGGTTCTGCTAACTTGGATAGGGGCTTGTGTACGAGGAAGAGTAATACCCTTAGTGGAATTACGTTGACATGTTGCGGTTATCGCAAATTTCGAAGGCGTGAAGAAGAGACGTCAAGATCGTAGAAGGAGGCTGAAAGTCTCTGTGATAGGATCATGTGTATTTCATCGAGCTGGGGGTTTATGGATCTTAAGCAGAACAACTTGTTCACTAGAGTAGCATCATTGAACGATGTGACTAATGGAAAATGATTCTTTACGTACGTACGAGTCAGGATATTAGTTATCACATCAATACTTGGAGAAATCATATATGATCTATCAAAATGGTATATTACGAATATATAGAGACTTATTCACCTTCGTGGATTCGTCTAGGTAGTTTACTATTTTTCACTTAGAAGTTACACTGAAGAAGATAAAGCTGGCTTCATAGATGTTCTTCAGAGTACCTAACTAAGGGTGTAAGAGTGGGAAATGGATTAATACCTTGTTGTCAAAAATTTTGCAATTTTTTTCCCCTTCCTTTCCGTCGGTAGTACTAGGTATTTGGACAACCCGAATTTTTAGCCCTATCCAATAGTCAAGACCGGCGGGCCCCGGAGCTCCACCGCACAACTTACCAAAGATTTTCTAGCGTCCGGCGTCTAATAATCAACGATTGGCTAATTCCGGCTAGTTACCTCCTGGTAAATAATCTTGGTTCTTATACTTAATCTAACGCCCGAGAATTCCATCAAGCCCCATCCATCACAATGGAAATAGGCAAACACCACGGGCAAGATGGCCGAGTTGGTTATGGCGTGAGGTTAAGGTCACCTTAATTCCTACATCCTCATGGAGCAATCCGCGTGGGTTCAAGTCCCACTCTTGTCACGCATATCTTTTTGTCTTTCTTTCCATCATGTCCCCCAAGACTTTGCGGGTTTGTGGGAGGATGTGGTAGCCAAAATAATTTTTGCTTTACGTGTAGCGATGGGACATACGTACTATGTTAGGTACCTACATAGGTACCTAAGGTATATATAAAATAGATATATATCAAGCATGTACTCTGTTCTATAGTCCAGAATCCTAAATTTAAGGAATCCGAGTCTGAAAGAACGAGCGCGAGGTCGGTTCTTGCGACTAGCAGCCCCTCGAGGCATGCCGTCTGCAGACCTTACCTCGGACAATATTTTGATCTCGCGTCTTGTTGTGGTCTTCATGCCACGGTGGAGTCTCCGGGGGAGACACCAGGCAAGAAGACGTATCGTATCTGAACGCTGAAACAAGTTTCTACAATGAATGATATGCTGCTGGATATGCCGTTTCACTGGGTGACCGATTGCTCAAGAGCCGGTGTAGCCCAGACTACAAGTGCTGGGGCTATATACAACTCGTCTAATTCATAAGAGAAGGGTATATGTATGCACAGATATTGTACAGCCAATTTTTACATCTATCGTTCGTACGTCGTTTTCTGTCGTTACTCGGCACCATTCACGTTTATCTCGTTTACCTTCCAGGTGTCATCCACCCAATCCTGTTTCTTCCCGAGGAAAGCGATCCTTTCTTCTCCCTTTGCTAGAGCGTCAACAATGTACTTCTGCGCGGCGTCTCGGACTTGGTCCTTAGAAACATCCAAAAGCTGTTCACGTCTCTTCTGCTGCATCTCATCTGTGACGCCAGACATGAATCGCAGCATCCCCTCTGCACTTACAGATTTGGGTGCATCGACGCTCTGGAAAACCGATATCTTCGCCTCTTCAAGGTCTCGATCGGTCCATTCCTTGTCGACTGCCCACCGGCCGGCATTTTTCATGATAGAAAGTGTGTTCTGCGGGTTTGGATCTCGGTACGAGTAAAACCCGAATATTCCTTCGAGCCCCTTCATATAAGCACCACCTCCATAAGCACCACCCTTTTCACGGATTTCATGGTGGAGGTGCTTATGAGTTAGAAGTTGCGCTAGAATTTGAAGTGGTGCACCCTGCGATGACGTATAGGAGGTAGTTGGAAGCGCCAGAGAACCATAGTACACCTGGTAAGGAAGCGGGAAAAATGCTTTGATATCTCTCGCAAATGTCTGTTTTTCGGCAGCGGGAAACCTTACAGGGTCAGTTGATCTAGACGCCATAAACCGGGACAATGCTGAAGAGTTGGCTTGAACGCTGTCGGATCCACATGTTAACGCTGTACGAATGTTGGTACCGGCCAACGCAAATCTCTGTATTCGCTTTAGTTTCTCGATTATGTCTTCGAACTTGTCTGACTGTGGTCGCCCAGCCAGTGATGTGATGAGTTTAACTTGCGTTAAACCGCTTACTTGCTCGGCGAGGTAACCTTCACGTGTCAAATTTGACTCAGCATACCTTCGGGCGTATGAATGACCGGATGAAGCAATGTCGTTTACCACTCCATCTGCTGCGGCTTCGAGTAATTGCCTTATCCGAAGAGCTGCCTCTGGCTTGTCAAAGTCGGTCTCCAGGATGAGTTTCCGTAGTAGATCGAACATTTCGGGTACATTACGATCGAGTGCCATACCCCGTAATAGAATGCCCTCAGATGCCTGGCGGAAATCTGTTGGCGATGCGGTCGACAGATAGCTAACAGATACACCCCCTGTCTTAAGCTTGATTTGATCCTCGAGCTGTTCCATCGTCATATCCTTTGTTCCCAGCCGCATAATAGAGTCTGTAAATAATGGAACTAAGGAACGGAGCTCATCTGGTAGATTTTCAAATGTGTTGATGGCTCGGAAGTAAGTAAGGCCATTTGTAGGAGCCTCGTGCCACTGAATAGTAGTGCCGTGTGCCACTTCATCTCTTACGATCACAGGCTCCTTCTGTCTTGGAATGTCTTTGACGTGAACAGTCGGTAGGCAGCTTAGATCTTCCGTATTGGACTTGTTTTGCTCAGCGAGTAAATCAAGTTCTCGCTGCTCGAGAAACTTTCGAACCTCTTGTTCCCCGCCAGCTTGTTGAGCTGCTTCGGAAATTTTAGCTAGCAGCCTGTCATTCTCTTCTTGGGCAATCTCTTCGCCGTATGTTTCCGAAGGAGCCATTGTAAACGTAAGCGTGTTGTCGTTGAGGAGGTACTTATCCATCAGTCCTTCTAGGTAACTCCCCTCAGCAAGTTTTGCTTCAAAAGCCGCAACTGTATCGTTCCATGCTAGAGAATCGAAGGGATCGGTGCCAGAAAACCATTTCCCCTTCAGGCGATGTAACACTGAAAGACCAAAATTGGCGGTTTTATGTTTGAGACTCAACTCAAGCTGATGGAGATATCCTTCAATCTTTGTTCTTTCGAAACCCTTATCGCGAATTTCCCGCAGAATCCTCTGAATATGATCCTTGACCGTCTTGACGTTAGCCTCATCGACGCCAGTTAAACCAATGGAGAAGATGCCCGTCGCTGCTGATCCGTCATAACCAGAATTTGGACTCCAATCAGTACCGATCCCGCTCTCGATGAGCCCCCTGTACAGCGGAGACCCATATCCATCCATTAGCAGAGATGAGAGCAGAGCTATGGAAAATGACTCTAGCACATTGGTGGTATCACCAGTGATCCACGACACCGATGTTTTGAATTGCTTTTCCGGATCAGCGAGGGGGTCGATCGGGCCAAATACTGTAACTGAACGTGGCCCATCACTAAGATCGATAGGTTTTTTATGTTCAATGTCTGCCTGAATCTTCTCGAATGCTTGCATCTGGGCGTCGATTTCCTTGAGATGGTCGGTCAATGGCATATCGCCGTAAGTTATAAGCTTCGCATTGCTGGGATGGTAGTGCTCGGCATGAAACTTGCGTAGCTGCTCATATGTCAGATCAGTAATCTTCTGTGGATCGCCTCCGGAGTTGTGGATGGCCGGGAAGATGTGGTCTTGGAAGCGGATATAAAATAGGTAGCCTGCATCGGACATTTGTCCTTTCATCTCGTTGTAGACAACACCCTTGAAGACCAGCTTGCTCTCCTCAGCATCTGCCTCTCCACCCTTCTCTGCAACTCTGGGGTTTTCAGGCCCGATACGCCAACCTTCCTGGGTAAAATCTGTCTCCTTCAATAGAGGGTAAAGGGTCGCGTCAAGATATACCGACATCAAATTACGAAAGTCTTGGGCGTTGGTCGTAGCAAAGGGATAGTAGGTGTGATCGGAAGCAGTGAAGGCATTCATAAAGTTGGACAGGGTTCGAGGCAGCATCTTAAAGAAAGGATCTCGTATGGGATACTTCTGGCTACCACATAGTGTCGTGTGCTCAAGAATATGCGGAACACCGGTATCATCCGGGGGGTTCGTCTTGAAGCCGATCGAGAATACATTGTTGCTGTCATCTCGAGCAATATGTAGATAATCTGCGCCGGTCTTGTCGTGTCGCAAATGTAGCGCAGTTAGCTCTAGCTCTGGTACATGCTTTGTCCTTAACAAAGTAAAACCATGGAGTTTCTCTCCGGGCTTCGGGTACTGGGACAGCTCTGTTGCAGCTTTCCTAGCTGCACCTTTCACCGCGTTACGCAACATCTTATTGATAATCAGAGGTACAAGCCACAAATCATATCAAAGAGAAGAAATGGTAACGAGGTAATGAACCGGGATCACAACAAGTTGAACAGCCGCAGTTTTCGTTTCGTAGTGGGGCGTTGTGATGGTTAAAGGAGAGAGGAAGTTTAAAGGTACGGATTGGACGCACGGCACGTACCTAATTCTAGAAAATTTCCAAGGGCGAATGATACGAACGATAAGGAGTTTATGCTAGATGACGCATACCTATGTCGGCTTAACCCCTGTTAAAAGTCAAAAGTTAGGAAGATATTAAGATATCGGGGTTTAGCTCATAATTGCATGGGGTAAAAATGGAAGCAATTGGAACGAATGCCCAGGTGCCAGTCAACCTTGGAACTCAATTCTGTTTAAGCATATATAAGCATATATAAAGTGCGGTTAAGTAAAGTTAACCCCACATAAAACCGCTGCTTCGGATCTGCTACTATGTGATGTTGAATTCAATTTTTCTACGCAGATATTATTCGCGTATTACCTACCTTACTATGTACCTAGGTACCTTAGGTAGGTGGGTAGTCGAGTACCCCAAAAAGATTAGATAAGCAAGCTGGCAGGCTGGCAAGCTCGGATGTGGTCGCATGTGCAAGTTTCGAGGCGGCAACCCGGAGTTCCTCTTCGTCCTTGCTTGTTGATTAAGTAACCGACACTAAAACGCCGCGCTTCATCTCAAATCCTCAAAAGTCTGCATTCATTGTAGAACTAAACGTCTCCAACATCCACATACCATACATAGTAGCCCAGCCAACCAAAGCTAAAAAAAAACTTGTTACTTATTTCTCTTAGTTGCCAACATTATTCTTTCAACTGTATACGTTTCTTCTCTTCAATACCATCCCAATGTCTACCGAAGTGGTGGGGTGAGTGCACACTAGACCATAAATTTCAACCTTGTGTTGTGTCATAAATCGCTTTTCGGCTTCGCTTTTTTTTTCTCGCTTTTAGAATGCTAATTTCTCATTTTTCTTAGAATCAGTTTAATTATTTAGAAAATCATGGCAACTACGAATCATCGTACCGCGTCTGCCACCCCGGCTCCTCTTGTATCTGCATTAAATACGAATGGAACCGCGAATGCTCATGCCCATGACGACTCGCTACCTAATGGCCACCATATTCATGGGCACGAGCCCCGACCTGCTCCAACCCCGACGTCCGCCATGGCTTCAAACTCTGCCTCTAAGAAAGGGAAAGGGAAGAAGGCTCTTGACTCGAACGAAGCATCAAAACTTGTTGCTGCGAGGATTTCTCAGTTGGAAGTTGATACGGCCGCAGAGAAGGAGCAAGAGGCGGAAATTGGTAGGTTCTTATTTCATTTCAGATGTTTGAGGGGTTGCAGAAAGGCTGGAACACCATGAAAACCTATAAGCTCGGATTATACAGCTACTGCGATATATTCATCAATTCGAGACAGCGTGCGTGACCAGGTTCAGAGGGATAAATGTGAAGCACCAAACACCATAGCATTCTCTCGTCGACAATGAACGGATAGGGAGAGGAATACCGGTTATTTGCGACGCCATACGTCTGGAGGAACTTCTCTTCCACCACACCACCGTATACCGAGTATCAAATCTCTAGATATGCACTACTATACGTTTCGTAATAACGTCTACCATTCTCGATATGCGGATCAGTTCGGTTGTACAGATATCGCTACACAGCGCTAAACAACCGCTTGCGCTGGATCTTGGTTGGCTTGCGTAATATCAAGACCTTGCTAATGTTACTTTCTACTAGACCGAGAAGTGCGCAAGGCGAATCGCGAGCTAAACCACCAAATGAACAAGATGAATGATATGGACAAAATAGAACTCTTGACGAAGCGATCATCAGAACTTTTTGCGAACTTAAAACGTCTCGAGCGCGAGAACCTCAAGAATAAGAAGCGAGCCGATCAGTTGCAAAAGGAAAAGGATTCAAGCCGTACCGATCTAAGCAAGCAAATTAGTCTCAAGGAAAAATTAGAAAAGTTGTGTCGCGAACTGCAAAAGGAGAATAATAAGCTGAAGGTACATTGAGTTTTACTGGAAATTTTTCGGAATCCTCGCTGACGGCAATGGCTGGTAGAATGAGCACCGTGCTCTAAACGATACTCATGAGCGCTTAAAAGCCTCGTCTGATGAGCGATTGAAGAAAGTGCTTGAAACTTTAGAGGGTTATCAAGAGGAGAAAGACAACCCGCGAAAGCAGGTCGTATACATGAAGGCCGAAGAATTGTGCGCCATTCCCCCCTCCTACTACTAACGTTCATCTGTCTGAACACAGTCTGTATTAACATTGTGTTATAGGTTTAAGGGACGATTTAAATCTCTCATCGACCAGTACGAATTACGGGAACTGCATTACCATTCTTCAATGCGGACTAAGGAGATCGAGGTCCAGTGGAATATGGCTCGTTATGAACAGCAGAAGAAAACGGCGGAAGCAGAAGCCAACCGTGCGCGACAGTTGAACAGCCAAGTGCTTACGTTCTCCAAGACGGAAACTGAATTAAGAAACCAGTTGAACGTTTATGTTGAGAAGTTTAAGCAGGTATGCGCCCTGTGCCCCTCACTAGCCCGCCGTGCGAAGGCATTAACAAATGAGGAGGTCGAGGACACGCTCAATAATAGTAACGACCTGTTCTTAACTTTTCGCAAAGAGATGGAGGACATGTCGAAAAAGACGAAGAAACTAGAAAAGGAAAACGAGGCCTACAAGAGGAAAGAAGGCGCCCTAAACCAGAACATCTTTAAGATGGCCGAGGAGCGGAATAGGCACCTGAAGGATCTCGAAGATATCAGGAAGAAGAACGACAAGCTCACAAGCATCATTAACCAGATGCAGCAGCAGGGCCGTGGAATACCGCAAGGCATGCAAGGGACGGTGGAGAGCTGCTACGCCGAAGGGGTAGGAGAAGAAGAAGAAGGAGAGCTTGACGAAGGCGACGAAGAAAGCGAATACGAATACGAGGATGGCGACGAGGAGGTTAGTGACGAGGGAGAATTCGACGACGACACAGAGGAGGAACTTCCGCACGCGCCCGGTGCTTACGGCCCTGAGCGCCCGCCCGCTATGAATGGTCATCGCTAGGAGGACGACACAGTAGGGTGGCATGCGGATCTGCCACAAGGCGTCCTCAATCTGTGCCACTGGTTTTCTGACTTGAGGACTCGACTCTTTAAGAGCGAGCATCCTTCCTCCGAGCAACCTCCTGCCAAGCAACCTGCTAAGCAGCCTCCTGCGGAGCAAGCATCGGGGGACTCCCCGAGTCCATGAAGTTCCCCTCCCACTGTACTCGATCCCTTGAAGCCAACTACACTTCGCACGCTACATTTCGCAGGGCCATTCGCTTTAGGAAGACAATAACTAGGCTCCCATCCCTTTTCGGCAGAAGAGACGTCCAGGTCGTCAAAGTATTGGACTATGTAAGTAGCATAAGCAGCTGAAGCTCGGTTGTCAACGGAGCGAGTATCATTCTTTGCTAGCGATAACAACATTGTAGCAATAGACACGAATTGATACTTTACTCAGAAAATTCTTCGAATAGGTGCCTATTGCTCAAAGCATAAGTGTGTGTAAACTTAGCAATCATTAACTATATCATTCATATCAATTGCCTTTTGTTCCATATTCCTTCTTCCTAACAAGTCAATCTTTTGAACCTAGTTGCTATTTTCCTGGTGTTCTCTGGGTATCTATCTCTATGACTTGTGTCCACCTACCAGCACTGTCCATCTACCTAGACGCCGATGCTGATGCCAACCTGGATGTTTGCGGCTTACCATATTTGCCGCGGATCTTGGCCGGACCCAACTCGCGCCTGATCTCGTCGAGCTGGTCGGTGCCGCTCTTCCACTGGCCCTTCTTCACCTGCTTCTTGCCGTGCATCGAGTAGCCGCCCAGGAAGTCATCCAGGATATTGTCGAAATCGCCCCTCACGGCTCCCGTTACGCTGGACGCCGTCGAAATCTGCGACATGGATGCCCCTCCGTCTTCGTCATCGTCGAAATCATCCTCGTTGTATTGCTCCTCGATCTTTTCGAACCGCGCGTCCAGGATGCCGAGCTGCTCGGTGCGGAACAGCGACGACGACGTCATCGAGTAGCCCGACTGGCTCGTCAACGCGCCCTTGCGCTTCTTCCTCAGGCCGCCGTTCGTCGTCGTCGTCATGAGCGAAGACTGCACGTCCGACTGCGACGGCGCGCCGACGAAGGATACCCTAGCGCCGCCGGGCTTGCTCTGGTCCTTCTTGAATTTCTTGAAGTCCTCTAGCCACCCTTCGTTCTTGACCGCTTCCCCGCTGCCGTCTTGCTCGTCTTCAACGGGCACCAGGTCAGGCACTACTTCGGAGCGGTCTTTGTACTCCTTGGTCGGCTTGGCGGTGTCGTCGGATTCCCAGCCGTCGTCCTCGTCGAAATCCGCCTCGAATTCAATATCGTCTAGCTCCCGCCCGTCTTTCGCTAGCTCGGCGAAAACGTCCTCGTCGTCGTCGACGTACGCCTCGTCCTCGAGCGCCTCGAGCACCTCGCGCAGCCGCGGGTCCATGTCCGGCTGGAACCCGCCGATGGCGTCGGGGATATCTTGTTGCGCCTGGTACGTGATGTGCTGCAGGTTCTTAGACGGCAAGAAGTCCTCGTCGAAGAGCTCCGCCCGCTTGCGCTCCTCGTCCGCGACGTCCAGCTTCTTCAGCGCATCCTCCAGGCTCTGCTTCTGCTTTCCCTTGCCCTTGTTCTTATTGCTAGGGCCGTTATCCGCTTCGATGAAAACCACCTCGCCGCCGCCGCCGCAATTCAGGTCGCGCAGATGCTGCATGTAATCGTACTCGGTGTCGTCGAAGAAAACGCCGTAGTTGGCGGCCTCGCCCTCGTTCGCGCGGATGTGCTCGGCATCGGAGCCCAGCTCGGACGCGAGGTCGTTGAGCTTCCTCACCTTGGAAGCATTGGGGAGGGGTGTAGGGTTGAGCACCATGGACGGCGCATCAGCGTCGTGGATTAGAGGGTCATTTTGGGGACGATGGACCAGCGTGAAGTGCTGGGCCGTCTTCTTATCGCTGTGGTTCGAGATCGTTAGTCGCTAATCGCTAAATTGATTTGACGGTTTTATTTTATCGATTGTAACATACATCCACTTGCCTTTCGGCATTTTTAGCTATCTTTTTTATTTTTTCTTTATTTTTTAATTTGTGAGGCTTCGCTTATGAGTAACTGACAAGCAAATCTCTCAGAGTTTGTTTTAATCACATGTAGTGAAGGGACGAGGAGTTGGTTGTAAGTTAGAAATGAAAGTTTATGCAAGTAAGTAAAGTAAAGTCAGGTTAGGTACTTTGTAAATCTCAGAGGCAGAATAGCCTTCAGGGTTGTTGGGCCTAGAATTGAAAAAGTTTTGGTGGGGTAAATTTATTTATCGCGGGGCTTATCGTGCTTTAGAGTGACGCAAAAAATAATTGCCCCTCGATTATTCAGCGATCAGACTTTAACAAAACCACCTGGAAGCGACAACCTCGACCTTAATTTATAAGGACCGAGTTTCGCAAAAAGAAAGGGTCAAACTTAAATATTCGCATATTCGCATATATTTATTCGCACATTGTTGTTCAAGCACAAAACACCAACGGATTGCCCAAAATGGTGCACGCAAAGTCGAAAACCTCCCTCGGTCTGGGCAATACGCTCATGAACGACCGCTTTGGAAAGGGTAAAGGATCTGATCGCAGAAAAGGTTCAGCTGCAGTCACGAGGATCAACCATGCAACAGGCGAAGAGGTAATAAACAACAGTGTTCCACGACTCTATACCAACACAGTCGCTAACGCATTTATTATAATTATTAGTACATCACAAACGACAGAAAAGAAGCAGCATGGGTGAAGATGCGCTCTGTAACGGAGCAAGGCGCGCTGGACGAGTTCCTTGCGACCGCCGAACTTGCCGGTACCGATTTCACCGCTGAGAAGATGAACAACGTCAAGATCATCCACACAGATCAAAGAAATCCATATCTCCTATCAGCAAATGAAGAGCGCAATGTTATAGGAAAACAGGCCAAGCATAGAGGAAGGTTAACAGTCCCTAGACGACCAAACTGGGATTCTTCGACTACCGCTGAAGAGCTTGATCGGCTCGAAAGAGAGAGTTTCCTCGACTGGAGAAGAGGTCTGGCAGAATTACAGGAAAATAACGACCTTCTCATGACTCCATTTGAGCGTAACTTGGAGGTATGGAGACAATTATGGCGTGTCATTGAGCGATCAGACCTTGTTGTTCAGATTGTCGATGCGCGCAATCCTTTAATGTTTCGGTCCGAAGATCTTGAATCATACGTGAAAGACATCGACCCGGGCAAGAAAAACTTGTTGCTGGTCAATAAGGCCGACATGATGACGACAAACCAGAGAAAGGCTTGGGCGAAGTACTTCAAGGAGAAGAGGATAGCCTATCGGTTCTTCTCTGCGAGCTTGGCGAAACAATTAATTGATGAACGCGATCTGGAGGATGAACCGGAAGAGCCTTTGAACGGCGAAAGCTCAAACCCGAAAACCATACACGGATCTAAAGATGACAGTAACTCGGAGGACGAGAGCGAGGAAAAGGGTGTAGATTCAGGGGTGCCCCTAAGGCAAGATACCGATGGTGGTGACGATGATGATGATATCAGAATATTAACAGTTGAGGAGCTGGAAGACATATTTCTTCGGCATGCATATGATCCTGATGGTGCGTATTCTCATTTAAAATTACCTTGATTCTAAAGCTTACAGACAGTTAGATCCGGAGAAGAAGCTGCAGATAGGTCTGGTTGGGTATCCTAACGTCGGAAAGTCATCAACAATCAACGCCCTCATTGGTGCCAAGAAAGTCTCCGTCTCCGCAACGCCTGGTAAGACGAAGCATTTCCAAACCATCCACTTAAGCGACAAGGTCATCCTCTGCGACTGTCCCGGTCTTGTGTTTCCCAATTTTGCGACAACAAAGGCCGATCTCGTCTGCAATGGCGTCTTGCCGATTGATCAATTACGAGAATTTACGGGTCCCGCCGCGCTCGTCGCACACAGGATCCCACAACCATTTTTGGAAGCCATCTATGGTATCCACATCAAGACACGACCGCTAGAGGAGGGAGGCACAGGTATTCCCACCGCCAGTGAGCTTCTAGCGGCATATGCCAGAGCACGAGGTTTCACGACCTCAGGTGTAGGACAGCCAGATGAATCGAGAGCTGCGAGGGTCATCCTCAAGGACTACGTCAATGGAAAGCTCTTGTACGTCCAGCCTCCTCCCGGTTGGGGTGACGGCAGCGACTTCAACCGCGAACTTTATGACTCAACACACCTACCCGCAAAGCGCAAGGCAGCCCTTACCGCAGCCACGAATGCACTTGACTTGGGCGACGACGAATCAACAGTTGATACGGAGATTCTCGCTCTTCCGACTGGTGCAAAGTCAGAGAAGCTCGACAAGGCTTTCTTTGCGCGCGATGCGGGAAACGCGGGACATATGAAAATGCCCTTCAGTCATAAGTATACGGAACAAGGGAAGGCACAAGCACAAGCACAAGCTAAGCATCTTAGCGGGCGTAAAGCCAGGACGATGATCGCTCTGGAAACAGGAATGGATCCGCAAGACGTACAGATCGGTTCGAGCAAGAAGCACTTCAAGGGTGGTCAGAAGGGAAGAGGGAAGAAGTTCGATAACAAGATGTTGAATGAGGAGATTTAGATATTAGATTAGTTTAGGTACTTTACGAAGCAAGGAAGGCAAATTCTAGGTAGGACGGCATGAGCGCATAAGGTAACCAGAGCTAGTACCATAAGGATACGTATGGCTAGAAATATTATCATTATTGATATCCGCGCGAAGTCTATAGACATTATTATATTTGAATATCTACAGTTACCGTTCCTTATTAAGTTTTCCGTACCATCTCCGTATGGAGGTTACCTTTGGGCTAGGGCGGTTATGGTTATGGTTATGGTTATACTGCATACAAAGTAGTACTGCTAGGTGCGAGAAGCGATATCCAAGTAGGAGGTACCCCCCCAACTACCTCGTACATGGTACTGTGACTCTTAAATTGTAATACTTTCGAGTTACTAGGTTGTACCTTGTCTGATCGTACGTAACTTTCCGCGTCTCTCGGTAATAACTAGGGCTAATTAGGGAGTGGGCTAGCTCGGCTATGGAATATGGAATAGTAATAGCCTCGCTCTCAATTCCGGTCACCCGGTCCATGCTGCCATGGAAAACCCAATTATTCCATTACATGCTGAAACGCGCCGAAGTGGGTTGTTGAGGCCGTATTGTAATAAAGCTGAACTCTTTGCCAAGGCGAACTTTGGAAGATCGTACGTTTATGCGTGCTAACAGCTACTATGTATGTAGGGAACATACTATATAGTCCGAAGATGAGCCTCTACCTACCTTAGGTACCTAAACTAACACGTGTCGACTGTGAGGCTATCGTCACCGTAGAATAGCTCTATAGCGTCGTCCCTTTTGGGAATTTGTTTGCTCTAAACCGAATACGCATCATGTTTAAAATGGACCTAACCATGCGTTTCAGGCTTTAGAAACTAGCAGGGGGGGCTGTAGATTGTCGTGTTGGTGCCCTTGCAACAACAATTTTCCAGACCCATACAAATGAAGATAACGTGACATAGTTCACGATCCGCAAAACGGGATTTTTTCCAAAATCCACTTTACGTTGTGAACCCAAGCCAACCCCCCTCCGTTCGTAGGGCTCATGCACGACATTTTTGAGAAACTCGATTTTCAACCCCAAACTCCGCTTGCGTCTGGGACCGCTGACTTCAGATCTGCAGTAGGGGTCTTTTTTTCAAAGTGAGTAAGCAAGCCAGGTCACGATGTCGGTCACGATGCACCACTGAGGTCACCGGCCCTCGTAGCCCATGGGGGGCCACACGGCCTCAAAGGTTGTTCTCAGCTCAGCCATCTATGCATCGTCAGCACCAAATCGTTTGCCCATGCTCGAACTCGACCCCACAGCAGAGTTTAGCCCTGCTGATTTTGATCTCGATTTCGAGGCATCGCAGCTTAGATCTAACACCTTATTTTGACCACACTGCATCCAAGGTCATACGACCACGTGAGAGGAATGCCGACGCCAAATAGTCCCCAAAGCGTGTTCTGGGCTTGGCTCGCCGACACTACCGGTAAGTTTGGGAAACAACAAGGTTTGACCAATATTAAGTGAAGTTTCCTGATGGCGTAGGAAGTTGTTTGAATGGATAGGCGTTTGTTTTAAAAACATGATAGAACGAAATAGAACGCTATTGTGTAGTTAGTTTCGTATATTAAGAGATAGGTAATTTCTCTTTCTCGTAGTAGGGGCAATAGGGGGCCCAGAGGGAAAAGGAAAAAAACAAAAACACCAAAACCATTGAAGCTGCGCAATTTTTCTTCACGAAAAGGAGCCTCATATAGAAAAAAAATGACCGTAGAAACTAGCATCTCAACACCCCTCCCCGCCGGCGTGAAGCCTAGCGTCGTCGTCGCACTACTACATAACCACGAGACGTACATCCGAACGACATGTCCACAACTCATAAGTTACACCCGCATCTCACCTATTACCACCAATACTAGTACTCCTACTACTACTCTCACGTTCGACCCCAACCTCGACCCCAACCCAAACCCGAGCGTCGCCCCGGTCGACGAGTCCCACATCTTCGAAGTCACGGACCGGCGACCCATCGGGCAGACAAGCTACCGGCTGACGCTGACGAACCGGGCGGACGGGATCGAGGCGACGGTCGAAGGCAAGGTGCCCACGGGGTCGATGACGATCCGCTCGCGGTGGCGGGTGCGCGGCGACGCGGCGGGCCTGCTCGAGGAGCACATCGACGTCGAGAGCAACATGATCACCCGCAAGATGGTCAAGAGCAACATCGAGCGGAACCACCCGGCGCACCATCGGAGTTTTCTCGCTGAGGCCAAGGAGAAGTCTACGAAGGCGGTGGCGGTGGCGGCTACGGCGTGATGCGAATTTTTGATATTTGGATTTTGTTCTATGGAAGTACCTTTCTTACCTTAGGTAAGGTAAGGTAAGGTGCCTACCTAACCTACCTGGTATTTGGTTGCGAGTTGTGATGCGAGTTGATGGTGTGCTTGTACGCTGATAGAGGGGCCGAGGGTGTCTACCAATATGAAAATAAAAATTAATTCTAGAAGGGAGGGAAGAGAAATCAGGGATTAGATGAGACAATATAAGACACTTTTTTAGAGCCGCGGGATGATAATAAGACTTTTTTTTTCGCTTGTTAATATGTACGTATCTTCATAGTTGCAACATATGCGTCGTCTAATTTGTTAAAACAAGAATAAAAAACGTGCGCTTCGTAACCACCCATTCGGAGAAAATAGAATTTGTCTAACCCCCCTTCCCCCCTTTTTTCTAATCCCCATCCTATCCATTCATTCTTATCATCCACCCATCCATCCATCCATCTCCAGTTTTTCTCCCTCTCCTTTTTAATTTTTTAAATTTTTTATTCCCTCATATCCAATTCCTTTTCTCTACTAACGCCGAAAGAAAAAACCAGGTATTTAGTTTTTTCTGAAAATGCTTTCTAAGTAACCACCATCATTAGGATATCAAGCAGGCTAACACTTAGGAATAGGTTTGTAATCCGTACGTTATCCCCCCCTCCTTTTTGGGTTAAAGGAGAGTGGATATAGGGAAAAAGTGGATTTTCTATGACGCATTGTTGACATCGGTTGTCCACCGCTAATGTCGCATGCACCTCGACTAAGCAAGGAAAAAAAGGGGGGGGAGGGGAGGGAGGGGAGGGAAGAGAAACGCGAAGCAAGTCGGACCAACGAAATCGAGTTTCTTTTGGTCCGGCGCTACACGATATAGGTAGAGTCTGAGATGCTACCTAGGGAGCTACCGGTAGGTATTTACCGGATTTATTTAGGTAGCCTACCTTAGGTTAGGTTAGGTTAGGTAGTTTATTTGGCCTCGTCGGCCCAGACGTCATAGCCGAAGGTGTCCTTCATATTGACGAAGCGGGTGTGGCGGCCCTTGGCGACGCTGTTGACCGCCTCGAAGTCGGCGTCGGAGAGCTCCGGCACCTCGAAGTTGCTCTTGATACGCGAAGGGGTCGAGCTCTTGGGCAGCACGACGTAGCCGCGGCGGATGCCCCACGCGAGCAGGACCTGCGCCAGCGTGTGCCCGCTGCGGCGGGCGACCTCGTTCAGCGTCGGGTCCGTGCGCACCTTCTCGCCCGTGTTGGGGACCTGGTCCTGCGATCCGAGCGGCGAGTACGCCTCCGGCAGGATATCGTTCTCCTTGCAGAACTGGACGAGCTCCTCGTTGGGCAGGAACGGGTGGATCTCGACCTGGTTGGCCGCCGGCTTGACCCTGGCGAAGCTCAGCAGCTTCTTGAGCAACGGGATCGTCCAGTTCGACACGCCGATGGCGCGCGTCTTCTTGGCCTCGTACAGGTCCTCCATGGCGCGCCACGTGGGCTCGAAGTTCTCCGTAAGCTCCTTCTTAATGACGTACTTGCCGTCGGCGCCGATCTTGGGCATGTAGTTGTCGTCGCGCTCGGCGGCGATGGGCCAGTGCACGAGGAACAGGTCGACGTAGTCGAGGCCGAGTTTCTGGAGGGAGTTCTCCAGCGACCACTTGACCTCCTCCGGCTCGTGCAGGTGCTGCCACACCTTTGTGCAGATGAAGAGGTCCTCGCGCTTCACGGACTTGTTCTTCGCGAGGAAGTCCCGGACAGCGTCGCCCACCTCGGCCTCGTTCTGGTAGAACCAGGCGCAGTCGAGGTGTCGGTAGCCTACCTCCAAGGCAACGGTAACCGCCTTGTAGGTCTCGCCCTTGGCGCCTTCATTGGCGAAGGTGCCAAAGCCGATGGCGGGAATCTTTACTCCGTTGTTTAGAGTGAAAGTCTTCTGATTTAGTGGAGTTGCCATGTTTGATAGAGAGTCTTAGATATGGGAATATGCAATTGGTGGATGTGATAGACAGAGGTTTGAGAATGAGAAGAGATGTGGGAGACAGAGACGAATTGCGTTATTATGGACAGAACAGTAAAAACAGTAAATACTGTCAGCTACCTTATCTATCGTGCTGGCAAGTCGGGATGGAAATAGTGTATGTATTCGGATAAACCACGCAGAGGACAAGTCTGCAAACGACCGATGATTCAAACCTAGTAAGTTCCTATGTATTTCCCCAAGCTAATGATCAACAGAAAAAAAAAAGAAACGAAAATGAGAGAAAAAAGATACGATGTATAATTGTATCAGCATCTAACCACACGATGCTGCACTATTGCATCATTCCCCAACAAGCCGCTTGGCTACTAACACCACTACTACCCCTGACTCAGCGGAAAAGAAAAGTTTTACATTGGAGAGAAAGCCCGTCGGTTTCACTTTCAGCCTGATCAGCCCTTACGGGATCCAGTTGTTTGCAGGAACAGTTGGCACCTCGTCACCTCGTCAGCGGGAAAAGCCACCACTCAGTTTTAAGTTTGGCTCGGTTTCGATATCCATCATGACATGTGAAGTGGGTCACAGTAAGTTAGTACCTAATGGTCTGGTAGTAGGCATGTAGTAAGTGATAATACATTGGTACCATACATACCTATAGGTAGGAGGTAGGTAGGTATATAGTAAGATACTGTACCTGGATACTTGATGATAAGTATGTCATAAAAAGAATGGGTTTGGGTGATAAGACAGGGTTTGGATGCAATGCAGACAGGCTCGTCTATCACTGCCTGTTCCAAAGATCGATGCTTCAGTCGGTTTTATCGGCTTTGGTGTCGGCTGGATACCTACAGTACCTACGCTATTACTGACTACTAGGTATGTATGGATATACTACATAGTATACCTACATAGTAGGTTATGTAGGCAGCTAGATAAGTCGTTATAAAGGTCAGAAAATGTACTGATAATGTATACCAATGATGTATGTATAGTATATACTAGTGTGATGTAGGAGAGAAGATCCATGGGTCGGCCTAATGCAAGTTAGGATAATTTAGGGATAGGACCTAGGAGCGGTCAGGGGCGTGGCCTATTAAAAAAAAATTAAAGAAAAAAAAAATTATAATCAATGTACTATGTAGTCATATACGGTCCAATGTACGGTACGGTTCAATGTATGGTGTACATTGGTGTGTTTTGGTAGTGTATTATTTATTATCTGGCGTCTTGTAACCGTCGCCTATCAAATAGCTCGCTCAAGCCTCACACCCACAATACAAGGATATAAACCGATACAACATCACAGATCTGTAGGTGACTGCAGGCGAACAAAGTGGGTGACATCCGAAAATGGCAAAGATGAGGCAAGGCGCTAGAAAACCCTAGAAAACCCTTGTTAAACCCCTTGTAAAACCCTGCAACTCCATGCAACACCCTGCCAACCCTGCCAACCCTGCAGCTCGCCGCCCCCACCTCCCGACTCAAGGGACGGATCTGTAGCGGATACACAGCGGAGCGCAGCGGACCCGGAATGATGTCAGCGTGAGGCATGACAGCGGATACCGTACGTGGGCCGTGTGGATCCGGGATCCAGTTCGGGTAGTTCTGCGGCTCCTTTTCGGACTGACATTCGATCCCTACTGGTCCCTCGTTGGTCTGGTTGGCTGCTTGTTTGCTGGACGTGCATGGTACTGGCATCGTACCGGCAAGACTTGGTAGCATATGGCAGCATATGGCAGTATATGGCAGCATATTGGCAGGATACTATCTTTGGGTATGTATGTACTGACAGCATACCGGCAGGAAATATTGGGAGCAACTGTGCAGGGCTGGGACGACATTGGACATGGTCCATGATAAACCCTGAACCCATCCAAGAACGTACCCTGGAAATACCGAAGGCTTGATAACCTTGATAACAGCCAAACCGCTTAAGCACACCGGGCACAACAACGTTTACCCACGTTTTCCCAGCGTCAATCGGTTAATAGGGTCCGGAAACGTAGCAACTAGTTTACGCGACCGTTTCATCAATCTGCAACCTATGCAAGGGACCGCTAACAGAGATAGACAGGCTCCATCTTGGCGGCAAATACCGGGAGAGCAAGTTGGATACCTAGTAAGACATCATTCATAATCTTTTTCGGCTCTTCGTTAAGCCTTGCCAACACTACCAACGTACATCGATCACGTACCGCTGGATGTACATAGTATTCCTCTCCGGCTGGTACGAGAAGTAGTAGCTACGTCGTTGTTGTGGAGGGTACCCGAGCCGGACTAGCGCGATAGTACGGTGGATGATAAGCGACATCATGGGTGAAGCTGATGACTACCTCCTAGGTAGATATAACGCGACCCTCCCGTCATAGATACCAAACTTCTTTTTTCATAGTTCCATATGCTTAAACCTTTTACTCTTCTACATCTACCTATTTTGAATATTATACCCCCTTTTTTTCCTTTTTGAAGCAGCAAGTTAGCTCAAAACTACATTCAAGATGCCTATGTTCGAGGATTATGACCTTGCTAAGGCCGTTGAGAGGCAAGAGAAGAAGAACGCCTCTACGAACAACAACCCTAACGGCAATGACCACACCAGTGGACAATCAACTGGAAATACTCACCCTCACGTAGACCCACATTCTCTGCCTATTCCTGGAGATGATGATGGACCTATCGAAGTTCCCGCCACGAGATCATCCATCTCTGAGGCAGCAAAATACATGCACAACTTAAGCGTTTCTCCCTCTCAGAAGGAGAGAAGAGGCTCTCGCAACTCCTTCGGCGCAGCTCTTCCCATCCCCCGATCTAAGAGACAATCACGGCTATCGTCAGTTCACTATCCCGATGAAAATGAGGCTATCGGTCGCCCAACCCGGCCGGGCATGCCACCCGTCCAGCCTTCCCGTGCCATCCTAGCTTCCCAAGTCCAGAGCGTCGAGGTCGAGAAGGTGAAGAAGGCCAAGAACATGGCTTTCGCTTTCGACATCGACGGTGTCCTTGTCCACGGTGACCGACTCATCCCTGAAGGCCGCCGCGCTCTTGAGATCCTGAACGGCGACAACGAGCTCGGCCTTAGGATCCCCCACATCTTCCTGACCAACGGATCCGGAAAACCCGAGAAGGACCGTTGCGAACAGCTCTCCAGAATTCTACAGAACCCCGTCAACACGGAACAATTCATTCAATCACACACCCCCATGAGCGCCCTTGCTGAGTACTACAACACCGTTCTAGTCGTCGGTGGCGAGGGCTACAAGTGCCGAGAAGTCGCCGAGCTGTACGGCTTCAAGGACATCGTCGTCCCTAACGATATCGTCGCCTGGGACGAGTCTATCGCACCTTACCGTGTGTTCACCGAGGAGGAGCGAGCCTCTTCTCGGCCACGAGACTTCAGCAAGGTCAACATTGAGGCTATCTTGGTCTTCTCCGACTCCCGAGACTACGCCACCGACATGCAAATCATCATGGATGTGCTACGCGCGGAGAACGGCCGTCTACGTACCCTCGCCAAGGACCCCGTCTCCTCGCGAGTCCCCATCTACTTCTCCCAGGGTGACCTGCTGTGCCCCACGGAGCACTGGCAGCCCCGCATGTCCCAGGGCGCGTTCCGCATCGGTCTGGAGGCCATGTACCGCGCGCTGACGGGCACCGACCTAGAGCGTGTGGTGTACGGCAAGCCGGAGATGGCGACGTACAAGTACGCGGACGAGGTGCTGACGTCGTGGATGGGGCAGCTGCACGGCGAGGAGAGGCTGCCCGAGAACATCTACATGATCGGCGACAACCCGGCGTCCGACATCGTCGGCGGAAACATGTACGGCTGGAACACGTGCCTCGTCCGCACGGGAGTCTTCCAGGGCGGCGACAACGACGAGAACAACCCCGCCAACTTCGGCGTCTTCCCCAACGTCCTCGAGGCCGTCCAGGCCGCTCTCCGCAAGCAGCTCGGCGACGACTTCAAGATGCACTTCGATGAGAGCATCAACCCCGTCCTGCACGGCGACAAGGCCGAAGCCGCCGCCATCATTTGATTGTCTTTTTTTTTGGTGGGGGAGGGAAATGATATCATTTGGAATTTTATTTTATCTTTTCGGATAGGGCGTTTTAAGGATCGGGATCGGGACATTTTCATGTGATATCTAGAAGCTTTACGACATCCGTATTAGCATCGTTTTGACACTAACGAAACCTTCCAAGAAGAAGAAGAAGTAGAAGTAGACGAGGATGAAACTTTAAGAGACAGAGACTGGGCAAGACTGACAGTACCCTGGAAAGACATTTTAGACTTGTTTTTTTTCCCACAAAACATTTTTTCGACTCAGCGTCATGCGACTTCGTGTGTGAGGATATATTTTGGTGTTTTGCTACTTATGCTCTGCTTTCTAACCTAACACCCAATTCTTTCTTCATTCTTAGATTCGTGTCGCCGATTCATTCTACTGAGCTTCAGTTCGCCATTCCCGCAGCATTATGTTTAAGCCCACCCGCCGATCGTTTGTGCATGACTACCGCGCTTTCGCCAACTCAACATTTTTAGTTGTGCATGTTTCCGAGAACCGAAACAAACATCAACGATCTAACTAATTTATTAAACTTGTATTATTATGACTGATTATCCATCTTCAAACAGAACTATTTACCGCACCACCCGCCGCATCTAACTATTCGTTCTATACGGTCGTCGGGGTCGGAGTTGTGAAAAGGTATAGCTACCAACATCAACTTGCGTAGTATAGTTACAATACAAAAAAAAAATCGTTTACTGAAAAGCTGAAAAGCCTACTATAATATGTCTACCATATCCACTATAAAAATTTTCCATGTTGTCTTCGCGGAATGGAACGTGATATATGATATATTATTGTATGATTCGTATGATTCGTATGATGTAGGGACGTTGATTTTTTGGGGACCATGCGCTCACGTTGCATTGATGGACTGCTGATGGTGAGCCTCGCACAAAAAGAAGTAATGAATTGCGTGGGGGCTAAGCTGATGTGCTCGGTTAATGCATCCATCAACAAACCCGTACACCGGGTGCATATGAATGTGTGCCTGCGTGGCATAACATACATCTAACAACCTAACGGCTGCTGTATAAAAAGTTGAATAAGCAATGATAGCAAGCATTAGATAAGCTAAGATAAAGACCCCGAAAATTCAACCAATGGGATTTAGATATGAGAGGAAAAAAGGGGACCAGACCCATAAGGCAGGGATCTAATGTAGCATCAGAAACTAACCAGATATGGGCATTTCATTTAATGAAAGAAAAAGAAAAAAAAGAACAAAAAAATCTTACGAGGCGCCAGCGAAGAAGAACAATCGCGAGTTATGGCCGTTCCGTTTTCCCGCCCTTCACGATAAGGCATCGTTTTCACCCATTGCTTGCTTATTGCTTATCCACAATCGCTTCAACTAAGTATTGTCATTCTTTTTAGGGCCTTGCGGCTTGATGTCCAGTTTTTGCTAGAGCTTGTCAGCTAAACCCGCCGCAACGGTGCCATTCATTCATTCATTCATTCATTAAATTACCGAAAATACATGTCGATGTCAATCACTTCCTTCTGGTGACCCATATGATTTCGTCATTCTCTTGATATCCCCACCGGTCTTTTATCTTAGTCGCTCTTTTTTTGGATTCTTGCTTGCTTGTTCTGATTTTTTCTTTCTTTCTTTTTTTTTTTTTTTTTTTTTTTTTTTTCGCACTGCAATGCGGCGCATTTCCGCGCTTCTGCTGCTGCTGTCCGGGTGGGCCGCATCGTGCGTCGAGGGCGGCAGCAGTGGCGCCGTGTGGGCGACGCCTCACGACAGCTACTCGTCCTCGGTGGGGGTGCTCGGGTGCAAGGTGGACACGAACCGCGTGGCGTACTGGCCGGGGTCCGTGGACTGCGACGACGTGTGCGTGTCCCTGAGCTACGAGGGGCGCACGGTGAAGCTGCTGCGCGTGGACCGCTCCCAGGGCGCCCACGACATCAGCTACGACGCCTGGAACTACCTGTACACGGGCTACTCGGCGACCGAGAAGCCTGCCGCCGGCGGGCCCGTCGCCATGAACTTCGCCAGCGTGGACCCCGAGGAGTGCGCGGACCTGCTCCACACCGACGGCCGCAAGCTCCCCCTTAGCGCCGCCAACAGCATGAACTTCCTCGCCAGCTGCCTCGCGCGCCCGGACAGCTGGGTTGCGAAGAACTACGTCCTCTATAACATTCTCGACTCCACGTGCTCCTGGGGCCACGACGAGACCTGCACGCTCGACTGGCCGGCGGCCAATCAGGCGAGCTGCCCGAGCGTGCTTGGGGATCCCGCCGCGTTGACGTCTGCGCCCGTTTACAATATCAGATATCCGTCGGGCCAGACTGTTGTGGCTTCATCAGGGCAAGTTGTCGATCCTCAAAATAATAGCGGCGGTAGTGGTGGCGGCGGCGGTGATAGTGACAGCAGTAGTGACCGGTGCATTAGGGTGTCACCCAATTTGTTTATATTAACTTTGGCGGCAGCCGCTTCGAACTGGTTGGTTTATGCAGGTGTTGTTCACTTCTAGGAGGCATGTGAACTTCGGCGTGGAATGTTTTTGTTCGTCATGATGCCGGCTTGATGCTGCGGCTACTGCTGCTGCTGCATGCATGCAGGTTGGGGGTCATAGCTCCTTAAGTACCTAAGGCACACTGATCGACAAAGGGGGTGGCAGCCTTTACGATCCGGTGGGAGTTTGGTCCTATACGCAGGCATGATTACGAAGAGATACCCCGATGTTTTGTTGACGATTATTTACCGAAATTTTTATCAAATACCTATATTATTATATGTCGTCTCTCTTTCTCAAGTGCCGACTAAGGATAGGTACATCCCTCATTTCAATTTGATTGGTTGAGCTATTTTCTACTATTCCTGCAATAGTCTGTCTGTATATCCTGTATGTCCTGATCTTTTTAGGAGTTTTGGTTTGTTGATATAAGCGAAGTATGTACCTGTGTCTATACGGTGTGCCATTGAGGACATTAGTATCTAGGACTTCTATGAAGGCACCCAATAGAAGCGAAAGCGAATCCAATGATTAGAGCCTACTTCTGACATGCAGGAGTGGTGTAAATGATTGGATAAAGGAAGTTATGCATGTGAGAACCAAGAGCATCGGTGTCAAAACCGGATTATCAAAACCTGGATATCAAAGCCTGGAACCTGGAGCCTCGTCACGTAACTCGTCTCGCACAGCTGAACAGACAAAACCGGATCAGGCTGAGCCGGTATAGTAGCATTTTACTCGAAATGTAGAGTCAATTATGTCAATGTGGATTTGTAAAAGCATTATCGAGTAGGTATATGCGCCAAAGACTGCCTTATTATATAAAGCTGAGTGAGTATACCTTCATCCTTAATTGCGCCCTTGGCAGTAGTTCAGTTCTTTAACAGGAGATGCCAACGGCTCTCTTGTAACGCATAATTCTCATCTGTGCCTACCTACCTAGGTACCTACCTAGAAAACATGGCTACCAAGGCACGCAAGATTCCCCAAGACAATTGGGATCATCATAAAGAGACAATCTTAAACCTCTATCTTACATCCGATCTCTCAGTTGGGCAATTGGTCCAGACTATGGATGAACAACATGGATTCCGCGCCACGTGAGTTTCTTGCCTCTCCTGCCACCTTAGCTAGTTGGACTAACTTTGGATTGCTAGTATCTCACAGTATGAAGCGCAACTTAAATCCTGGGATGCCCGTAAGAACTTAAAAGCTCACGAGTGGAAGAGGATCTTCGAAATAATCGATCACCTATCATCTCAGGATACTCAGTCTAGAGTCGTCATTTCAGGCCACCCCGTATCGGTGGATAAGGTCAATCGGGCAAGACGTCACTGCAATAGTGAAACCCGCCTTGGGAAGCGCCGCCGAGTGGAAATAGACTCATCCCATACTTCCAACGGCCATGGAGCTTGTGAAGCCTTCATCGAGACCCAAAAGCCAAATGGTGAATGGTGTCAGTACAGGAGTGATTCAATAAATCAGCTGGATCAAGACGTCGCAGTTGAGCTTGTTTCCCAAGAACGAATCATCGACATCGATGCAAATCAAGAAAGGCCTGGGAGCAACGACGTCGTGGACTATCCATACCTCCAGGGATTGGTTAATAGCCCCCCAGGATCCTTCTCGTTCCACATTTCCCAGTATTCGTCTGGTAGTTATTCGGAATCTAACGACGTTAATAATGTCACACATCCTACGGAGAATTCTATTAATGATCCTGGTTCACAGTTTGTACAGGATTTAATTGATTATGACTTCAATGCCGATATCATATCTCCAGGTGCCGAGATGGCGACGTCTCCCTTTAGACTGGATGCTACAGGTCATCTTTCTTTTGGAATGATGTGCATAAACGACTTGCCGTTCGAGCGGTTTGAACGTGATTCGGCGTTGAAACGGCTAGTTTTAGCTTCACACTCGTCGCCTTTGCAGGAATCCGCGCTGTTATTTGGCACCCAAACTTTAGTGATGAAATTTGTTGTCGAAGTCGCTACTTCTATGTCAGAAACCAACCGGAAGCCTCCCACGCAAAACCTTGACAAAGTCTGGTTTACCTTACAGAAGTTAAAATCACTTCTTCCTACAATCCAACAAGGATCTACAACTACTGACTTGGCTCGATCCTCGCACGAAATACATGAGATCGAATTACGTCGGATTCTCCTGTTCTCCGTCGCCAACGGATTTGTTGGCCAGGACGGCTTACCTCTCAAACTGGTCTTCACGTTCCTTGATAAACATAGTAACGTCAATTCTCTGTTGTCTCGCTGGTTTGAAGGTATCCCGGATCACTTCGCAAAAGGACTTGCAGAAAATTTATTTCGAGCATCGATAGAAGCAGGAAACCACCAAGCGGTTAGGTTCTTCCTCCAAAAGCGCCTCGTAGACGTCGACAACACATTCTGCTTCGTCGATGGGAAAATGTATACACCCCTCGAGCGGGCCGCCAAGCTCCGAGAACTGAAAGTCGTTCATGAGTTACTTCAAGCTGGTCCGAATGTCAACATCTCTCGTCTTGAGATACATGACTATGATGGTATTGACGGAAGATTTGCTCTTAGATGTCTAATATACGTCTCTAAGTTTAAAAGACATCCTACGGGGTACTCTTTTGAGTATAAAAGTAACCAAATATTCTCTCCTGAGTATTTAAAAACCGTGGACGCTTTGATCGACGCAGGGTTAAGGGTATCCATTTCTTTCATCCGTCTCTCTCTTGAGAGATACATGAGGGTGGATCTTGCTAAGAAGCTACTTTCCCGACTTGCACCCTCTGATTACTTTGAGGCTATATTTGAAGGTATACTATACCTCATTATTCTCAAATTCAATGCCGAGGATGCTCTTGAATATGCCACCAAAATAGTATCCTATTGTGCAAAGACAGGACACAAGAAATGCTCTGGAAGCTTCTCGGACGAGATGAACTGGGCAGCCATCGCCGCCGCCAAACAAGGAAATCACCAGCTTGTTCAATTCCTTTTTCAGTACGTAAAGTCTTTGACTCAGATTCTGAGCGCTGCAATCAGAGGTGGTAACTACGAACTTATCGAATTTATCCTCGAACAAAATCCCAATATCCACCAGGCACCTCCTGAGTGTATCAACAAGGTGGAGCCATATACTGATATGGAATTTCTGAGCTACACAACGCCACTAGCAGAAGCAATCGAATCAAGAGACGCAATACTCATCAAGAAGCTTGAAGATAAAGGTGCTCTCGAAAACCTTAGCGATTTTCTAGTCGCTCTTACGATATTTAGACCTAATCGATTCGAGAGCGCTCTTCTCGCCTCGTCAAGAGTGGGAAATATAGAATACATGGAAAAGTTGTTATCCTGCAATGTCGCGATCAGCTCACGTATCGCAGCAGAAGCCCTGCTAGAAGTTGTGAGACAACGAAGAGAAGACATGGTTTGGCTTCTCCTTAGCTGGGGGATATATGTGGACGTGAATGTTGATGCGAAATTCCTCAGGATTGTTGTCGAACTATACAAATGGAACATGCCCATCCTCTACGAAATTATGGCAACATTTCCGGGCCTTTTTTTCGATGGCGGCAGTAGCGACAGCTCCATGGAGCGTGATCTGAAATCGGAGCCTTTACATCTATTGGAATTCCTCTGCGAGCACAACTTCCTCTATGCCTGGAACATAGATACTATTTATAATGTCATAGTCGAACGTAGTGATTTTTCAATGATTCGTCACGCTTATCGAGTGGGAATGAATATCAATGGCACCAATTCCCTCCTGGCTGCCTCAAAAGGGCACCCCGACGTACTCTGTAAGCTCCTAGCACAGTTAGCTTCGACCCAGGAAGCCATACATCAATTTGGAACAGGCGCTGTCGTGACGGCGCTCCAGGGCGGCGATGTGGGATCGTTAGATATTCTGCTTGCGTGTAAAGCTGTCGATCTAAAACACGTAGATCCAGTATCTGGAACTCCCCTAGAGGTCGCAGTGAATATCGAAGCGGTGGGGGGTTGCTCTCACTTTCTGTTGATATCAAAGCTCCTTGACGCGGGCTGCGACGTCAACGAATCAACACCTCTCCTCTCTAACAAGGTACGTAGGAGACAATACAACATGACGCCGCTTCTGAGAGCAATTGACGTGGGAAACAAGAATCTGGTACAATACCTCATTGATCGAGGCGCTGATGTCAACAAAGGGGCTATCCATGGCATAACACGGACCCCCTTACAAATGGCGGCAGAAACTGCCGATCTCGCCATTGCCGAATTACTGCTCCGGAACGGCGCGGATGTTAACGCGAAGCCGTCGACTTACATGGGCGGCACGGCCCTACAACTAGCAGCCAAAGGTGGGAACTACAACATTGCCGCACTACTGATTGACCGAGGCGCCAGCATACACGATGCCCCCTCGAGATTTGACGGGCGTTGGCCTCTAGAAGCGGCCGCCGAGTACGGTCGGCTGGATATGATCCAGTTCCTCTGGAACGCGAGTCTAGGCGGTTTTCCGATCGCCCAGTGTCGCAAGGCGATAGAACTCGCGGAGAAGAACGGACACAGGGCTTGTAGGGATTTGATTCGGGAATTGGCGGCTTCTAGTGGGATCATGCTCACGCTTGAGAATTTAGGATAGGTGATTATCTGTGTTTTTTATTGGATTCTGGACTCTACGTTTCGAACTACCTATGATATCCGAGGAGTTTTGGGTGTTGATGGCTCTTTGCTTAGGTTTCTTAGATGTAGTTGCTTTTCTAAAAGGATGTTATGAGAGTTGTAAGAGAGATACAACTACCAAGAACAATACTAAGGACTTGACTAGGAATGTTTGACATTATATAAACGAGCATCTCCATCCATAGGATGTAATCTATTTCATGAATAAGGTCTACCCGGATACCTGGAATCTACCCATTTACATTCTACAGATTGCTATAATATTAAATAATGTCAGGGACATGTAGGTACCTATATAAGGATATACCAGCTAGAATAGGATCTACTGGAACTACCTATATAAAGGGTAGCAAGCTCCCTCGTAATAAGATAGAAGGTCAGGTGTTACTAGATCAACTCCACATACTGCGTATAAGTTATAACTCAGACACTGGCTCTGTGTATGACATTCATGGAGGACATCAGCCTCATCTAACGATAACAAGCGCATATGTGTTTGAATACTGTGGATTCATGCCTTACACGATCCTTCCTATGAGCGTATCATTTCAAACTGGTTTGCCTGGTTGAGCGGATGCGGAGAACGAAGAGTACCTGCAAAGAGGAGCACCACCCCTGTCTTCACCCCTATCTTTGGATCTCTGACATAGGTATACTAAAATTCAGTTAACTCCAATCAAAATAGGTGGTATATTATATGTCTACCTAAATTAGACACTGCGTAAAAAGGCCCTTACTGCCTAGGTACAATATTCACAATATTGCAACCGAGGAGAAATGTGGCTAGGGGTACTTGTCGAAGTGATTCTGGTTGAGTCAAAGAAAAACCCACCTAAAGTAATCGCTAGGAAAGGGGAATGGTAAAAGTGTTAGTGCCTAAGAAAACATGACCCCAGAGGTACCTCTCCATCACGGGAAGATATGAATCCAATGGATCGATGGCTTACCCAAAGTGTGAAGGAAGACCCTTGGAATATTGTAGGGTCATTTCGAGACCCTCCTACAAGGCCTTCGGGTGTGGAAGTGTCTGATAAAATTGCTTTGAGGGTAGGACGTTCTTCAAGTACGGAAGCGGCTCACGGGGATCTGAGTACATCGTCTGAATTGGGTTATTCTGGGATTAGTCTAAGGTGAAAGAATAACAAGACTTTTAGTTGTATGACACCTGAGAAATGATTACAGTTATTGCTTCATAGGCCCCTAATATAGTTGCAATGGGGCTCAGGAACTTGTACAGGATGAGCAATTTCATCATTCCATCTCCCAGTTGATCATTTCATTAATCTATTACAAGTCTTAAAGCGTAGTTTAACATGGTGTTTTCAAATATGGTAGCACTGAAGAAGAATGGATGGAAATATTTCAACAATTAAAAAGTAATAAGTGTTAATAAGTTGCAAGTCCCTTACAAAACAGGTACCTAACAAGTAGAGTTCCACACATATATAGAAAATAGGTAAGCTTTAAAATGCCCCGCAATATGCCGTCCCGTCCCGCGCATATCCGTAACTGTGAGTCTAATTAATGCTTTAAGCACGTCAACGTCATTCGCCGTTTGTCTTTCATCTCAAAAAAAATTACAACTAAGTTGTTTTCAATTAGCAACTACTTGCGTAGCCATTAGTGACGGCGTACTAAATCGAAATAATAGCAGATATGACAGAATCTGCCTCTCAATCCCTCCGGATCGGCTTCGTGCCGGAGCACTTTTCCACGCCGCTCTACTTCGCTCAGAAGTACTTTGGTCTAGAAGCCACCTTGATTCCGTTTCCCTCGGGAACGGGGCACATGATTACTGCTATTCGTTCCGGCGAGATCGATGTCGGCATCGGCCTGACAGAAGCTTGGGTCGCCGGTCTTGGCAAGGAAGATGCGCCTGGTGACGGAGGTTATCGCATCGTCGGAACTTATGTTGAAACCCCTCTATGTAAAACTATCATAGCTACCTGACGCTTCTGTATAAGTCACTAAAAGAAATGTTTAATTAACATCACATATAGGTTGGGCAATTTCAACCGGCGCCAAACGGCCTGAAATTACTTCCGTGTCCTCTTTAAAAGGGTCCAAGATCGGAATCTCACGCATCGGCTCCGGCAGCCACGTAATGGGCTTCGTACTAGCCGACCAGCAGGGCTGGCTGACGCCCGGTTCGGCGCCGTACTCGGACTTCGTGGTGCTGCAGAACTTTGCCAACCTCCGGAAGGCGGTCAACGACGGTACGGCCGACTTCTTCATGTGGGAGCACTTCACGTCGAAGCGGTACTACGATAGCGGGGAGATCCGCCGCGTCGGCGAGATCTACACGCCCTGGAGCAGCTGGAAGATCGTGGCGTCGACCGCGCTGCTGCCGGAGCAGAAGCCGGATAAACGGCTCTTCGATCTGTTCAACAAGCTTGACGAGGGCATCCATTACTTCGCTTCGCATCAGGACGAGGCCGTCAAGTATATCAGTACGGAGCTGGATTACTCGGAAGCGGATGCGAGAGAGTGGCTTCGCACGGTGCGATTTGCTGCTAAGACAGAAGGCGTCGATTTGAAGGTTATTCAGAACTGTGTTCGTATCCTGCGCAAAGCGGGAGTTTTGGCTGAGGGCAAGGGTCTACAACCGGAGAGCATGCTGGTTAATGGACTTGGTGCTCAATATCCAGCATAAGATACACTGGCATCTAGGTTCATATGGAATAAGAAAATAAATTCTATCAAACGGAAGTATTACTTCTATTAAAATGGGTTTATTTTCTAGCTAACTTATTGATATTGATATTGTATTCGAACCAGGTCGTTAGGGTCTTACTGAATATAACATGCTATGTATAAGTTCCGGTCATTGCTCTGCCCCACATTGCAGTTCTAGCTTTTCCACATTGAAGTTGACTGGCTGATATCCTATCTCATATCTTACCTTTGCCAAATCAAGCTTCCCTTCAACAAACCCAAACCTTAAGACGGCTACTTTCCTTCTTACGTGTCGCGCCAGGACTTTACGTCTCGGAATATACACCTATTAAAATAAAAACTCCTCTACTATCTACAGAATTATTCATTTATACCCAATACCTACCTAATTACAAAGAGATCCTCCCAAATGTCATCCACTACCTTCGCCCGCCGCCTCCGTCCAGCCCGCCTCTTCCCAGCATCCTATCCCAGACCTTCGAACCCAGCCACACCAATACATCATCATCATCCTCTCCGCACTCGATCCAACCCCCATCCTCGAAGCAGACGCTTCCAGTCCTCCAAACCACCCACCTCCCCCTCATCTTCCTCTGCCTCCGCATCCCAAGCCCGCCAAACCCGCCGCTTCGACGCGCTCCTCGCGCGCACGAGCCGCTGGATCCCGCGGCCCCTGCGCCCGTACCTCGCGCAGCTGCGCTCGGCGCCGCTCTCGCACGTGGCGGCGTTCCTCGTGCTGCACGAGGTCACGGCCGCGGTGCCGCTGCTGGGGCTCGCGTACGCGTTCCACCGCGCGGACTGGGTGCCGACGACGTGGGTTTTGGGGCCATGGGCGGCGTGGGCGGAGGAGGGGCTGGGGCGGTACATGCGGTGGTTTAGGAAGAGGGGGTGGTTTGGGCTCGGGGACGAGGGGGAGGAGGAGGATGCGGGCAGGGAGGGGGAGGAGAGGTTGGAGAGGAGGTTGAGGGAGGAGATGGAGATGGAGAAGGAGAGGAAAAGAGGGGGTTGGTTGGGATTTTGGAGACGGAAAGACGAGGGCGAGCATGGTGGTGTTGGTGTCTCTGAGAAGGAAGAACTGGCTGAAGCTGGCAAGGAGGAGCGTAAGGGTGTGAAGGCTTGGCGCAAGGTCAGGGACACGGTCACGGCCGAGAATACGGAAAAGGGCTACAAGATTGGCATACAAATCGCCGCTGCCTATGCGATCACCAAGGCGTTGCTGATACCTAGGATAGCTCTTAGCCTCTGGGCGACCCCTTGGTTAGCTAGAGGGTTCGTGACAGTACGGCGTTCGTTGTGGAACAAGTGCAGCTAAGAATCAAGTCACTCCCATCTAACCTAATCGTGTAGATGCAAGTAACATCACGTGTGAAGACTATATTTTTTTTTGTTGTCTATGATTCTTGGTTTATTGCAATCAATATGCGCTTTCTATCTGATCTTAAAGACACATGAATTTTGTCTGTTTCGCTTGTCCAAGCTAGATCAAACTTCTATCACGTTCTATGGATCTCTAGCATCATATCTCTTTTTCTTATTCTACTCGTAGATCCACTTGGCCTGGGCGCTCTCCCAGCTGACAAGCTCGCCCTCGCCGAACCACAGAGCGATCTCCTTCTTGGCGTTCTCGACGCTGTCGGAGCCGTGGCAGACGTTGCGGCCGGTCTGGAGAGCGTAGTCACCCTGAAAGACATTAATATGGGTTGAAATATAGTTGAATCGTTATTTACTTACACGGATGGTACCGGGGGCAGAGGCGAGGGGGTTGGTGGCACCGAGGAGAGCTGAAAAGAAGAAGTCAGTATTGATATGTCTAATAATATAGGGGACTTAAACGTACTTCGGCCAGTCTTGACGGCATCAAGACCCTCCCAAACCATGGCGGCAATCGGGCCGCTGTTCATGTCTAAGATCGGGATTAGTTAAGACGAAACGCGTATATATTTACTTATAGTAACATACACTCAATTAGACCAGGGAAGAAGGGCTTGTCCTTGAGGTCAGCGTCTATTATGGTTAGGTTAGTTCACTGATGTCGCGGTTCGGTAGGATATCATCCAGCTTACAGTGCTTCTCGAGGTGGGCCTTGCCGGGAGCGACGAGCTTGATGGCAACGAGCTTGAAGCTATTCTAGGGTTAGATTCCAAGTGGCGTATAAAATGGGTTTGTTTTTCTTCCTACTAACCCTCGGCTCTCGAAGCGAGAGATGATAGCGCCAACGAGGCCACGCTGGAATACAGAATTAGAGAGTATTGAAGAGTTTCGTATGGCAAAATTAAAATACCTGGACACCATCAGGCTTGACGGCAATGAAACTAGAAAATATTCCCGTTAGTATTTATCATTTATTACCCTTTAAAAAACACGAGAGGGGTATCGACAACTCACGTCTGCTCGGTCGACATTTTGGCTTCTGGTACCGGTTCTTGAGTGTATAGAGGGGTAGGTATTGTTTGGTAAAGGGTAGTGGTAGTGGTAACCGTTGAAGTAGAAGGGAAGAATGATCCCTTGATATTGTCTAAGTCGTGCTTGAGGCTTTGCCTGAATGTCCAATCTTGGCGATCTGGTTGAGTCTTCCAAGGAAAAAGAAAAAAAAGGAGAAATACAAGGACGGCGCTCCCGAAGATTGTGAAGAAAAGATGGAGGGTGGGGTGACGGCTATAGTGGGGTATTAGGCCTAAGAATCTCACATTGGGCGGTCGTTGCTGCCCGCGATTGGGTTTGCTATGGCTTTCCTGGACCCTGTGGGTCTGGGTCTGGGTCTGGTTTTCGTTCGAAACTGCGTGTGGAACGGGAGCTGGGGCTGGAGCCGAGGTTTTGTTGTGGCGTCTCGAAATATCCTGTGGCTTATACATCTTACATGTATTGAAGACACCAAGGTGTATGTAGGTGTAAGTGTTTAACTCAAATATCCATACATATGTTTCCCGTATATTACCTTTAGGTTATCTTGATAGTAGGTAAATAGTAGGTAAATATCTATTTTAATTTCAGGGGTTCGTGAGGATATTTTCAAGTTAATAAACCTGTGGAACCAGCTTCCGATACGATTGGTCAACTCTTTCTAATGTGCATTTGAATAAGGAGGAAAAGGGACAGCGCATAGAAGCGACCGGTACCTTTGTATGATCATGAAAAGGAATAACTAATGCGACTTTTTGGAAGAGTTGGAATTTTATATTGCAATTTATGTAACTCTAAGGGAGTGTGATGATAAGACGTGATAGATATGACAGCATTTCCCACAATAGATCACTACTTGGATTCTGGAGGAAGCTCAGTGAACAAATTCAACATTGGCCAAATGCATTGTCCGAAGTGTGTGGCTAGTAATAATTGAAGTGAATGCTTTATTGTGGCTTACATGTATATTCATGTTGACTGTTATCTCAGATCAATGGGATCTTATCCATAAAAGCTGGTCGAAATGATGCCCTAGTGGAAATAGTGGAGAAGGCCTAACCCCAGTCTTAGTGGCTTGTCTGCCCAGTGCCCAGGGGTGGTAACTGGTTAAATTCGGGGAAGCTTTGTACATGTACCTAAGGTACCTAGCATTGAGCTGTCTTTTTGAACGGACAGCTAGCATCAACTTCTTTGGCCTCCCACAATTAAATCATTTATACCTTAGGTACACAATTGCTTGCAATCTGCAGAGCAATTACACAGCTAACCCTTATGACGCTGTATACATGCGGTCCTTTGATTTAACCCCATCCCTTCTTTAAATATTCCTGCTGGTTTCCTCTACATCCCCTAACCCTCTTAAGGGACGCCCGTGCCAAGGGAGCAAGCAAATATGGCCGGTGCTGGTAAGAATCACTTGTCCTCGCGATGGGCCATGTTTTTCTGCCTTTTCACGGCCCTATGCTTTCTCTTCGCTCCAGCAGGTAATAACATAGTTATCAATCATACCAAATATTCTAGCTAATAGGGAATAGTGTCGGTTAAGGAAAACGATTTCAAGAAATGCCACCAGTCAGGCTTCTGCAAGAGAAATAGGGCCTACGCTGATAATGCAGCTGCCCTGGGATCCTCGTGGAAAGCCCCATACAAGATCTCTCCCGAGCTGGCCTCGTTCAAAGATGGCCAATTCCAAGCCACAATTCTCAAGACTATCGACGAACAAGGAAACACTGTCCAGCTCCCTCTCACCGTATCTTTCCTGAAATCGGGGACGGCACGTGTCTCTGTCGACGAAAAGAAGAGGCAAGAGAAGGATATTGAGCTTAGACACAACAGCAAAGCAAGAAAAGAAAGATATAATGAGGCTGAAAAATGGGCCGTGGTTGGTGGTTTGGACATCGACACAGATGCCAAAGTTTCCCAAGAAAGCAAGGCCGGGATCACCATCCAGTATGGCCCCAACTCTGCATTCGAAGCCCATATAACATACGAACCATACGCAATCGAGTTCAAACGTGATGGTGCTACTCAAATCAAGCTCAACGACCGGGGATTGATAAACTTGGAACATTGGCGACCAAGGGTCGAGAAACCGACACCAGAGAAGAAAGAGGGTGAAGAGTCACAAGAAAAGAAAGAAGATACCCCTGAAGTATCACCCTCAGAAGATGAGAGTACCTGGTGGGACGAGGCCTTTGGTGGAAACACAGACTCAAAGCCCCGCGGCCCCGAGAGCGTTGCGCTTGATATCACCTTTTTTGGTTACGAGCATGTTTACGGAATTCCAGAACACGCCGGTCCCTTATCGTTGAAAGAGACACGTGGCGGCGAGGGAAACTATGCGGAACCATACAGACTTTACAATTCTGATGTTTTCGAGTACATCTTAGACAGCCCAATGACCTTGTATGGTGCGATCCCTTTTATGCAAGCTCAGCGAAAGGACTCCACGGTTGGTGTTTTCTGGCTCAATGCGGCCGAGACTTGGATCGATATCATTAAAGCTAAGGAATCTAAGAGTGCTTTGGCTATTGGAACTAGTTCCAAAACCAACACCCAAACTCATTGGATATCGGAAAGTGGCTTGATGGATCTCTTCATTTTCCTTGGCCCCACTCCTCGTGACATAACCAAGAGCTATGCCGAACTTACAGGTACCACTACCTTACCTCAGGAATTTTCCCTCGGGTATCACCAGTGCCGGTGGAACTATGTCTCGGACGACGACGTTAAGGAAGTCGACCGTAAGATGGATCGATACCATATTCCATATGATGTCATATGGTTGGACATCGAGTACACCGATGACAAGAAGTACTTTACGTGGGATAAAGATATGTTCAAAGATCCGATCTCTATGGGAAAACACTTGGATAATCATGGGAGGAAATTGGTCACCATTATTGATCCTCATATCAAAAATGTAGGCGGCTATCACGTATCTGAGGAGCTCAAGTCGAAAGGTCTAGCCGTCAAGAACAAGGACGGTAATGACTTCGATGGCTGGTGTTGGCCAGGTTCTTCTCATTGGATTGATGCATTCAACCCTGCAGCCATCAAATGGTGGACTTCCCTGTTCAAGTATGACGCGTTCAAGGGCACCATGGAGAATACCTTTATTTGGAACGACATGAATGAGCCGTCCGTATTTAACGGACCCGAAGTTACCATGCCGAAGGACAATCTCCATCACGGCGACTGGGAACATCGTGATGTTCATAACCTCAATGGAATGACATTCCATAATGCCACATATGAGGCTCTCCTTTCCCGGAAGAAGGGTGAGCTGCGACGCCCATTTATACTTACGAGATCATTCTATGCCGGCTCCCAGCGTCTTGGAGCAATGTGGACAGGTGACAACCAGGCTAGCTGGGAACACCTTGGCGCCTCTATCCCCATGGTCCTTGCCCAAGGAATTTCTGGATTCCCCTTCGCTGGCGCTGATGTTGGTGGTTTCTTCGGTAATCCGGAATTGGAGCTACAGAGCCGTTGGTTCCAAGCTGGTGCTTTCTACCCTTTCTTCAGAGGACATGCACATATTGATGCTCGACGCCGTGAACCGTTCCTTCTTGCAGAACCTCACCGATCCATCGTTACCTCTGCTCTTCGTCTGCGTTACAGCCTGCTTCCGTCTTGGTACACTGCTTTTTACCACGCCAACCGTGATGGAAGCCCCATAATACGCCCCTTGTACTGGACTCACCCAAGCGAAGAAGGCGGCTTTGGTATTGATGACCAGTTCTTCGTCGGGTCAACTGGCCTTCTGGTAAAGCCGATTGTAGAGAAAGGAAAGACTTCTACGGATATTTATATCCCAGATAGCGAGGTCTACTATGATTATTTCAACTACAAGAAGTTAGCTACGACGAAAAGCAAGCACATCACTGTGAATGCACCCCTCGAGACTATCCCCGTGTTGATACGGGGTGGACACATATTCCCTCGCCGTGACACGCCTCGACGTTCTTCCCAATTGATGAAGTTCGACGATTACACTCTCATTGTGGCTGTCGGAAATAACGGTGAAGCCGAAGGAGAATTGTATGTTGACGACGGCGACTCCTTCGATTACGAAAAGGGACAATACATCCACCGAACATTTAAGCTTGCGGGTTCAACACTTACTTCTACCGACACCGAAGGTCGTGATACCAAAGAAATCAAGGAAGGCGATTGGCTGAAGCAGATGCGCAACGTTGCCGTCGACAAGATCATCGTCGTTGGAGCGCCCTCGTCCTGGGCCAACAAGAAGGAAGTAGTAGTCGAGTCGGAGGGCAACAAAGTCTCAGTACCGCTCACGTACCACAAGGCAGATGGTAACAGGGGCGCATTTGCGGTCATCGGACGGGTTGGTGCTCAGATCGGCGCCGACTGGTCTGTTTCTTTTGCTTAGACTATGAGATATGAAATACAGGCATCAGCTATAGACACGAATATATGATCAAATACTAGGTATAAATACTTATCACTTTAGGTGTTTATTTTGCAGGATGATCTTATATGGATATCAATAAGTGAAACTAAAGTCGTGCGAATAAGATTTTTTTTTTTTCCACCATTGGTAGACGTGGTGGTATGAGACTTTTCAAAGAATCTTGATACAACGGTTTTGGAATTGTTTATCTGTACGCACTCACAGAATGTTGCTGAGAGGAGGTATCTTCATAAATATATTTGATGCAGCTATGTATGGTGGCCATCTAAGCAGGTCCATCAATCTGCTTCTCGCTCTCATCCAGGAGCCCAAGGGCCTCGCGCCTCGTCGGCGCCGCGGGATCGAAGTACGGCTTCTCAGCCAACGACGTCACGCGGGTGCCGTGCCTGGGGTGCCTGCCGTTGTAATCCCACGACGCGTTGTGGATCGTGATGCGGTTATCCCAGAGCGCGCTGGTCCCCGGCGTCCAGCGGAACCGCACCTGGATGTCGACGTTGCGCTCGTACACGTCGTACAGGTAGTTCAGGATGACGTCGCTCTCGGCGCGGTCCAGCCCCACGATCCGGTCCGTCATCGCCCGGTTGACCCACAGGGCCTTCCAGCCCGTCGCCGGGTGCACGCGCACCAGCGGGTGGACCCGCTCCACGTACCGCGGCCCCAGCTCTGGGTTCTCCCGGTCTAGGTACCCGTGCGCGGAGCGGTACACGGCCAGCTTGCCGTCGATCAGCTTCCGGAAGTCCGGCGACAGCTTCTCGTACGCCGAGTACCCACTCGCCCACAGCGTGTCCCCGCCCACCGGCGGCACCGTGTCCAGGTGCAGGTGCGTGATCCCCGCCGGCTGCAGCTCGTGCACCAGGTCCGAGTGCCATCGCGACGCTCCCCCCGGGTTCCGGAAGTTGGCGGCCCGCTCGGTGGCTTGCAGGTCGGGCCAGATGACGGTCACGCCGAGATTGCCGGGGACTTGCGGGACTTGAGGCTATATTTTTGGGAACAAGTATGTGAGTATTTTTTTTGTGTGTGCGCGTGTGTCTATAGTATGTATGCACCCGCAGTCGCTCTTATCAATAAGATGGCATAAAATAACACTTACGTGGACTTCGACCTCGCCGTAGTACTTTCCTAGCGCTAGCTGGTCTTGGGGCGATAGGTCCGTCTGGTTCCTAAAGAAGACAACGCTCCGCTCGGCGATGAGGAGAGCTAGTTCGTCCTTTTGCTGGTTCGTAAGGTCCTTCAGCTGCAGACCCTCGATCTCGGTTCCGATATGGCTAGTCAGATCTGTGACTTTGGTGGCGGCGGATAGCAGCGCCGACTTTGACTTATCCGCACGCGCCCCGGCGTCTACGTGCTTCCATTCTTTATTCCTGATGTTGTAGACATCTTGCAGGTAAAGAGGCCTTGATGGGCGATAAGGGTAGCCGTTTGACAGGTCAATGCCCGCTTTCTTCAAGCGTTGGAGAGCGGGTTCGGGAAGACTAAGGGTGTCTTTACGGGGCTCCGCAACGTCCTTGATACGCTCATCAATTGGTGCGGGCGCCATTGTCACAATGTTTAGCTTGGATATGACTTCAATTTCTTGACTCTGTGATGCTTAAAACCTTTTTAAATAACTGAGTCTATCTTATAGACTCGTGGACTTGTCTTTCTGCTATAATATTACCCCCCTCGCTATCCTCTCGTACGACTTCTACAGATATATAACACCAGAAATCATTCAATTGGAGAATCCCAACCATTGACCTCATTTCCTAGCGATCCGGTGATAGGCAGTTCTCCATCCCAATGGGCAAGCTGTATTAACAGGACGGGAAGATTGGTAATCCGTATCTACTTTGACGGCGATAACCAGCAGTACCTAATAACCGCGAAGCTGTGAAGCTTGCGTGCAGCACCTGGTGAGGAGTCAGGTACTTCCCCCGCGATTTATCGAGGCCGTCATTGGAGTTCCTTATCAATTCGTGATCTTGGAGAACGATGATGCGAGACGAGATTGTGTCGCGAGTGCAGGACACGAGCAAAGCGTGGGTGTTATTTGACGCTTTCTGTGGGGTTATAGCATGGCGTCATGGCAGCCATGTTTGAGGTGATCATTACCACCTTGTCGCCTCCATCTTACATGCTTTCTTGAGAGGTACCTCGCCTATGTTAGAAACAAAAGAACACAGCATACCTCTAGACCCCGCACTGGTGCAGCACAAGTGTCGCATGAGAGCCGTGGGAGAGACAGTGGTTCCCCAACGTGCCATTCGGAGGACCACGAGAAATCACCGTATGATGGAAGTTCGCGACCGCGGTCCATGACCGAATCCTAAAGCCATAACAACCAGGGGGTTAGAAATACGGATCATTAGAGCCTTTTTTCTTGCTGGATACCTAGATCTGGGTTGATATAGAACAGGGGAATCTGCATGTGAGATGGTGCGCGACAATCCTTGTTTATTAAGGTGCGGAATGGACTCTTTTTCTAGCACGGAGAAAAGCGGGCTTAATCCCTTTATAGCCTCAGGTACTTCAGATGCTCTTTAAATCGGAATGCCCCATGGTGTTCTGGCTCTCGTTCTGAATCCTCAGCTTGAACCTTCAGCTTTTCGTCGACAGTCTGCTCGAATAGTACGCCATGGAAAGCAAGGAAATCTCCTCGGTCAAGACCGCAGCTGCAGCCGGCGACGACGTGAAGGCTAAGAGCACAGATCATAGCGATGCTGACTCAACTCGTACTGATTCGTTCGCGCTAGTCGCTGAGAAACCGAAGCAGACGTGGCGGTCCTATTTCTGGGATACGTTTGACAAGTCTCCTGAAGAGAGGCGGTTTCTGTTCAAGCTCGACGCAGTGATTTTGACTTTCGCTTCGTTGGGGTACTTCATAAAGTACCTTGACCAGGTGAATGTCAACAGCGCTTTCGTATCTGGTATGCAGGAAGACCTTGGTCTATATGGTAACCAGCTCAACTACATGGTTACATGTTGGACGGTTGGATATGTTATTGGTGAAATCCCTAGGTTAGGGTCCTTCTCCCCTGAGCTTCAATATTGACTTTACTAATAGTAGCAGTAATATGCTTCTTACCAAAGTTCGACCGTCAATATTCATCCCAGCTTGCGAGGTGGTGTGGTCAGTCCTGACTATCCTCCTCTCAAAATGTCGTACCGCGGAGCAGATATACGTCTTACGATTTTTCATTGGACTCGCCGAAAGTAGCTTTTATCCAGGTATCCAGTACATTATTGGAAGTTGGTGGTACGTATTATCTTCCCCCTACCCCTTTTGTGGTTATAGACCTAATGCTAACGTATTCCCAGTATGTTCAAATCCTATAAAAGCACACTTCATTTTTTTTATCCGTGTTACTAACTTGTAGCAGATCGAAAAGATGAACTCGCTAAGAGAAGCTGTATCTTCCACGCCAGCGGCTCCATAGGCAGCATGTTCTCTGGCTATTTGATGACAGCTGTCTATCGACTTAACGGCACCGGCGGTTACCGTGGCTGGCAATGGCTTTTTATCATCAATACCACGATATCGCTACCTATTGCCATGGCTGGATTCTTCTTCTTCCCCGATGTGCCGGAGATAACTCGCGCCTGGTGGCTGACCAAAGAGGAGATAGTACTAGCGAACAAGCGCATGCAGCTTGAAGGACGAGCCAACAGAGGGAAGTATACAAAAGCCACGTTCAAGAAAATATTCACCTCGTGGCACATCTATATGCTTGTCCTGCTTTACATCTTCTTCAACAACGGAGTGGGCTACGGTGGCCAGCCAGCTTTCTCTATCTGGCTGAAAAAGGAAGGATATAGCATCGCCGCCATCAACTCGTATCCTACGATTGCTTCAGCCATTGCTGTGATATTCACTTATATCTACGCCTGGACATCCGATTCCCTGTTCAAGGGTGCTCGATGGCCGCCTATGATATTCTCCGGGCTTGTGAATATTATCATCAACACGAGTCTTGCCGTATGGAATATCCCTACGGGCTGGAAATGGTTCTGTTACATTGTAGGTATGATCGGGGGAGGAATCAGCGGGTTGACATTCGCGTGGGCCCACGAAATCTGCGGTGACAATAACGAGGAGAGAGCTTTCGTGGTGGGAGCTATGAACGAGATGGCCTACGTGGTTCAGGCGTGGCTGCCACTGATTATTTGGCAGCAGGTTGACGGGCCCCGGTATCAGAAAGGGTTTATTACCATGGTCTTCTTTGGCGCTGGGCTTATTGCCACTGCTCTCACGATACGGGTGCTACATCACCGAGAACGAGCTAAAAAGGCGCAGCTGGCAAATACAGGAACTGCTTAGAGACCTAGTACCGTATAGAGAATAAAAAACCTAGATCATAACCATGAAATGAACCCCCCAACATGCAGCTCCTTTTGAAATCGTGTGATTCTAAGCTAAACCGAGTAAACTGAATACCTACCTTGTATGTGTATTTTACCCCTGGAGACATTGGTTAGTGCTGAAACCAGGTGAAAATGAGCCGAAATAAAACCATTAACCTAGCTTTGAGGCTGTTATCTCGCTTCCCCCGTCAACTAGGTTAGGATGCATTCTCATGTGGTTCGCTTGTACGATTATTTATGTTCCGCAAGCACGTAATCGGTACGCCAAATGGTCTCATCTCATCCAGCCCTGAGGGAATCCCACGATTTATAATCACAACAAAGCATTTTTCAAATGGGCAGATTATTATCTCAAGTAGGAAATGAGGTGACCACCAGCGTTATGTTCCGCAATTAACTGTAGATTCCGTTTTTTCTATTCAAATCCTGGTGTGGCCCCTTATGCGTTGTGCTTTTTAACCCACCCCCCTTCTTTAAGACAATCGCGATGGGTTCCCTGCCTAACGACAGTAAGACTGATAACGGGCCACGTCTCGGCAACATCAAGGATGTGGCCGTCATCGGCGCCGGCATAAGCGGTGTGGTGTCGGCGGCCCACCTTCTTCGGGCCGGGTTCAACGTCACCGTGTTTGAACGGACCGGCGTGGTCGGCGGCGTATGGGACTACACACCTCAACCAGATAGGGCGCCACCATTCCCCAATGTCGTACCCCCTTCGCCGAATTGGTCAGAAGTTGAGAAAGAAGGGCTAAGCTCAGATGAAGTCGCCCTGATACACGCACCGCCTAACCCCTGGTACGTATGAAAAACTTGCCTCTATAATTTTCTCTTTCAGACAGTTCTAGCAGCCCATTTTATCACCTCCCGTCTCTCATTCCCTCTTATCGGCATATTAGTACTCATTAAATACCCTCCCAAAATGAGTTGAAGTTTTTATTCAAGTCCTACCATGTTAATACATTCACAGCTACGCCGGATTAAAGAACAACATCCCAACCCCTGTCATGCGAAGTAGCTTACTACGGTGGCCAGAAGGCAGCGAAGACTTCGTAGACCAAAAAGTCGTCAACGCATACATCAACGACATTGCCCGGCTCCACAAGGTCAACGACCACGTGGAATTCCACACCAGGGTGGAAAGCGTGTCGAAGCCGGAAGGCGACAGCAAATGGACCGTCAAGACCAGCACTTTAACGATAACCGACTCCGGCCACACGTTGACGAAGAAAACCTGGACTTTCGATGCCGTGGTGGTCGCCAGCGGACACTACCACACTCCGTTCGTACCGGATATTCCAGGGTTAGCAGCGTGGAAGCAACGCTTCCCGGATCGAATCACCCACTCGAAGCAATACCGAACCCCCGCTCCGTTCGCCAACCAGACCGTCCTCATAATCGGCGCCGGCGTCTCATCCGTCGACATCGCAAACGAGGCGGCAGCAGTAGGGGCCAAGATAATCCAGAGCAGGCGAGTCAGCAAGTACGACGTGCTGGGGCCGCGTCTGCCCAAAGACGCCGAGCGCGTCCCGCTCGTGACCCGGTTCGTCATCGACGAGAACGCCGAAGACGCCCAGCAGTCCCCGCCGCTGGAGCCGGGGCACGCGATCCCCGGAAAAGCGGTCCTCGAGGACGGACAGGTGATCGAAGGGATCGACCGCGTGGTCGTCGCGACGGGGTACATCACGACGTACCCGTTCCTGGGGGCCCTCGAGCAGCCGCAGGTCGCGTGGCAGGACGCGGACGACCGGGTGCTGATCACGTCGGACGGGTACATCACGCACAACCTGCACAAGGACGTGTTCTACATCGCGGACCCGTCGCTCGTCTTCGTCGGCGTGTCGCACTACGTCTCGACCTTCTCGCTCTTCGACTTCCAGGCCCAGGTCGCGGCGAAGGTCCTCGCGGGCCACGTCAGGCTCCCGCCCGCCGAGGCCATGAGGCGCGAGCACAGGGAGCGGAAGGCGCGGTTTCAGCCCGACGACAAGTTCCACAGCATGTTCGCCGTCGAGGACGAGTACGTAGAAGAGGTCTTGAACTGGGTTAATGAGGAGGCGCGGAAAGCCGGTAAGGACCCGCTGCCGGGGCTCGATGAGGAGTGGCACGCTGGATATAAGCAACTTAAGGAAAGACTTCGGAGCTCAAGGGGGCTTTGAGATTGTTTGATGTGTCACTATACATATTGCATGTTACATCATACTGCCTATATTAGATGTCAATAATATATATATCTCAATAGTCACAATATTTAGGTGCTATAACAAGCTGCATGGGGGATAAATATCTACCGAAGGTGCTGATGGATATACCTGTACCGTTACTAGTATCCATGAAAAGGGGTACCTACTTCGGATGCCTTGAACTTGTGTATTTGAACACCGTCAAAGCTGGGAAAGGACCAACCTGGGCTGACCGGCTTGAGCGTACGCAATCAGGTACGCGGATTTTCGCACTCTTATCACAAATAAAAATATCACATCGCAAGGCTCATATTATTATCAAAGCCATAAAAGTGACTTGTTTCAATAGTTCCTACCTATCGTATGGAACTAACAGGGGGCATTCTGCGGTTATCAATACGCAGGCTACAACGCGACATCTACATGGTCAAGGTAAGTTACAAAGAGCTAAACATTCAGTCGAAATAAACATTTCCGACTTCGCCTTTCTACAACATGTAGGTAGTAATCGACCGTTCCTCGGCTGCCCATGGTAATGGATACGAGGTATGTGGAAAATGAAAGAAATCATGAATTTTTCATGGTTCCGTCGACATTCGCCTCCAACTCCTTGGAGGTGAGGAGATTGGCTTGAAAGCCCTGGTTAACTAGTTTCCCAGGAATCATCAAACTGTAGCTCAATAATAGGTATTCATGAGGCCACAGCTATTATAACCACGCTGCTGGTGGCGTTTACAGCCGGTGGTATCGACAACGACGACAAGCCATAATATGACATTGTCGGCATTCGTATATGAAAATAGGCATGACGTCACCACATTCTTCGCATCCGCGGGGCCCTCTCTTCGAAAACCATCGATCATGTTGGCATTCGTGGTTGTGTCGGAGGTCTTCCATGAGTTGCTGGACCCGTGCTCGCCGAACGATATCAAGCTCTGGAAACTCGAAGGCAGGTGGTTCCCATGGGGCCTGTTCGGCTACTGGCTGCACCGCTACTTCGGCTTCCTCTTCTACCTCGTCTTCACTCTCATCGTCACTCTCAAAGACGACGCGGTATGCTCCGGCTGGTAGGCGGCCACCTTGCTGTAGGAAGTGGGCCGGTGCCTGTTGCTGATTGGCAATCGGCTGCTGGACGGGCTGCTGGACGGCTTGCTGGCCATTTTGATGCGGACGAAAAGGGATCACTTCGGCTGGACGTTCGTCACCCTCGTCGCGTGCATCGATTACGACAGCGCGTGTGTACAGTCTATGTTCATCCCAGTGTACACACTCGCAAGTCTTCCAACGGTCACCACATACATAGCAAAATTGGAAACCGCATCGACAGCTATCAAAGGTTAAGTATGCATGGTACCAATTAGATGATAAGTGTGGTTTTTAAACTTACGTCATGTGGTTGCATCCCGTGTTTAACTCAACCATGGCCCAGCATCTTTGGCAACGTTGCCAGCGATGTTCAGTGGCCAATTCAATGACTTGATTCAGTTGTTCATCTTCTGGGCAATCACCGTTATGAGTAGCACCCTTGCAAATCATACAGGTTCGGTATCCGCAGTGGCTACACGTTGCTACATCGTTCAAGTAATTAGTTCCTGGAATGAATCGAGCGCAACGCCGGTTGTGGCAGTATGTTCGACGAGGCGTAGAAAACTCAATGGCCTTTTGACGGAAAGTTCGGACTACATCGCTATCAATAAACACCTGATTTTTCGCTAAGGGTATGTTTTGTCTGCAGCATCGTGGAGGAAAGAGAGACTCGTCGTTTGAGGCGTCTCGGAAGAGACGTGTCAAACACTCGCGGCAATATTCATGGTGGCAGGGAGCGCGAGCCAGCTCTGCGAAGTGCTTTTCATCTCCGCAAGCATCACAGGTCTTTGGTGGCCTACTAGGTTGGCGCGAAGCAGCCCAGGATGAACTCTCCGGCTGGCTGATAGTGGCCGTATCATCATCGTCATAGTCAAAAATACTACCCCTGGGGTGATCAAACCCAGTATTATAGAGAACGGAGAGCTTTTCCAGGAATTCTTCGTCGCTATTTGGAGACTCAGGGGTGCCCTGCTCGGCCACGTCTACATCTTGTCCATTGCTCAAGGCTATGGACAGATTGCGATCGGCTCGAGCAACATTCTCTTCATCATAGGCCTGGGAAAGGACAGGACCGTCGGTTTGAATTGCTCTCAACATGCTTCTAGTCATTCGTTCATCACTGAGACAGGTCTCTGCAGCCTGGAGCTCCTCGAGGAGAAGGTTAAAAGCCATTTGAGCATCAGTCTCGGTTCCCTCGGCTTGTTTACCCTTTCTACTGCTGGTCGATATGAATTGCTCGGCATCTTCCTGCATTAGGCGAAAGGCTAGGGCGATATCTTCATCGCCCATAGCTCCGTAGACTGACATCTCCATGATTGATTCAGTATTGGCGTCGAAAGTGTTATAATGGGGTGTTGCATAAAAGTGCAAGAAAAAAAGAGGCGATTGTAGATTTGGTGTGAGTTTATTTTTTAGTTTTTTTTGTGTGTAATTCAGTTTTTGGTTTTCAGTTTTTGGTTTTCGATTTTCGGTTTCAAATTGAGGAAGCCACTTTGAAGAAGGCACTTTAAGGTAAGCACTTTCCGCCCGCCTAAATTACGTCTCTTGTTCCTCCTGAGGCCCAATTGCATGTACCTTAGGTACCTCACATGCAAGGCATGCTTTAGGTCGGGAGGTAGGTAGCTACCTACACGTTGCTGAAGAAGTTGGCAGTTGCCATTCGTGAATTTTTGGAAATAGCTGGATACGTGGTTAGGTACTTCTGGTGCCACTTTTACGTGCACATTAGCAGTAACAGTCCAATCTAGCCGCCTTATTCATACCATAGGTTGAATGTACTATACCAATATAAATGGCATAGGTACCTCCTATAACTCCTCATCTACACAATAAAAGTGGGACTTCTGTATGTCTCAAAGCTTCTGTGATACCTACGTCTTATCATCGCGGGGTTCCGACCATCGCAAAAAGAAAATGGAAAGGAGCTTAAACCAGGTATAAGGATATACTATTAGGTAGTATTACTTCAATCATTACATACTAGAACGACTCAACATAAGTACGAAGCACATGTATGATGATGGTCACTACGTAGGGAGTCTTCCCAAAACGTTGCTCAAACATTACCTCGTTCGAACAAAAGAGAATTATTATATTATTATAATATTTAATTTATACTCGCGATGTGATGAACTAACCTGGATAGTACGAAGTATATTCCGTCTTATCTTCACTTACTACAGCTGTCAAATTTGACTGACGACTCAATCTCCAGCTGGCGGTAAACGATATGTCTCGGGTGCTCCTCATTTACGGGAATATATCCTCAACTACCTAACATAAGAAGAGGCTCATCTTTCTATACGATCCAAAGTTCCTAGCGGGTAATACGAATAAAAATAAATAAAGAAACCTTGAAAATGGCGTATCAAATCTTTCACGGCACCGTGATCGACTCACTCTCGCAATCAGACCTCTGCATCATCGAGGACGCCTTACTCGTCGTGAACCCAGACGGCGAGATAGTCGAATTACTAGCAGATCTTCCCAAGGATAAAATACCCGCGGAGCTATCAAGGTTAGAAATTCCCACCCCCTTCCCGGTCCTCGAGAACAACATCCGCTACCTCAGCCGCGGGCAATTCCTGATCCCCGGCTTCGTCGACACCCACAACCACGCGCCGCAGTGGGCCCAGCGCGGCCTCGGCCAGAGCATGCACATCCTCGACTGGCTGGACCGCGTGACCTTCCCGAACGAGGCGCGCTTCCGCGACCCCGCCCACGCGCGCCGCGTCTACGCCAGCTGCGTCGACGGCTTTCTGAGGCAGGGCGTCACCACGGCGTCGTACTACGGCTCGCTGCACGCGGAGGCCACCAAGGTCCTCGCCGACATCTGCCTGGAGAAGGGCCAGCGCGCCCTCGTCGGCAAGTGCAACATGGACCGCAACGCCCCCGAGTACTACCGGGACGCGAGCGCCGCGGCCTCGCTCGCCGACACGCGGGACTGCGTCGCGCACGTCCGGAGGATCGACCCCGAGGCCAGGCTGCTCAGGCCCGTGCTGACGCCGCGCTTCGCCATCACCTGCTCGCCGGAGCTGTTGCGGGGGCTCGGCGCGCTGGCGGCCGCGAACCCGGACCTGCCGATCCAGACGCACTTCAACGAGGCGGGGCAGGAGATGGCGTTCACGCGGGAGCTGTTCCCGGAGTTCGCGGGCAGCGAGGCGGACCTGTACGCGCATTACGGACTGCTCAACGAGCGCTCGATCCTCGCCCACTGCTGCCATATGAGCGAGCACGAGGTGGCCCGCGTAGCCGAGCTGGGGTGCGGCGTCGCGCATTGCCCGGTCTCCAACATGACGGTCGGTGGAGGGTTCATGGCGGCGCCGGTGCGCGAGTTCTTGCGCCGCGGGATCAATGTCGGTCTGGGCACGGATAGTGGGGGCGGGTTCTCGAGCAGTATCCTGGACGCGATGAGGCAGGCGCTGGTAGCGTCGAATGCGCGGGAAGTGATGAGCGAGGGGAAGGACAAGGGGCTCAGTATCAGCGAGCTGTTTTATCTAGCGACGTTGGGAGGCGCCAAAGTGTGCGGTCTCGCTAGCAAGATTGGCAATTTCGAAGGTGGAAAGGAGTTCGATGCCCTGCTCATCGATGCTCGGGCGCCGGGCGTCATGACCGTGCTAGAGGATGACGATTCTACCGAGACGATATTTAACAAGTTTGTTATGACGGGCGATGATAGGAATATTATCGAAGTTTACGTACGCGGACGGTTGGTCAAATCTTGAAATAACACTCAAATTGAGGATTCTCATCCGCTTTGCCTGTTAAGAAGTATCGCGGATAATAATATGTTCTAAGACGTGAAGTAACAACAACGTCTAAAAAAACATTGGGGTATCTTGTTTTTCACTTATCCCTCTGTGGTGTGAGATAATTCGAGTTTACACCCCTTTCTTATTGCCTCCACATCCATTCCTGATGATACCATCAGGGAGCCGTAATGCAATTATTATACAATGGGTATTTATACATGGTAGGGGTATAGAAATCAAGTTATCGCCCAGTCGGCGGAGGAGGAAAGTTGAAGTTAATCTGCATAGTCTCTACAGGGCTTCCTGTATTACTAGTTCTTCGATTCTTCGCCGCAATGCCAGCAGCTACCCTTTCCCATGCTCCGCCTGTGGGTCGATTAGAGCTGCGTGGTGGTGCGTCCCATGTTGGCGTGCCTCGTTCCCAGGCGCGGCTTATGAGGGGACTGGCAGTAGAGCCGGACGTGGGACTATTGAACACCGTGTTAGGGTTGGTACCCATCTGGGGCGAATTATCTGTATATTCGGCAGGATTATAATGCCGTAGTGGTAGAAGTTGTGATGTACTCTTGGTGCTAGTTGTGCTAGCGGGTTCATCGGTAGGAGAGAAGAACATAGCCTTTGGTGAGGTTGAGTAATGCACATTACTTGGTATCGTGGTAATGGCTGTGGTAATGTTGCGTAATGGTATAACCTTGCCGTCTGCCCTTGAGAAAGAGCCGAGGCCGGTGTTGTTGTTCAGAGTCTGTTTAGGTGACTCCGGGTATAAGGGGTGAGAAGTAAGGGCAGAGTATGGACCGGTGTAAGGCTTTTCTTCTTCGATGGTACCGTCAGTTGGATTTGGGAAGAATGCCGGAGACCTAGGGGTCAGGTGGGCTTGGCATCGAAACGAGAGGGTGGAAGCAGTGCGATGGCGGTTCCTCTTCTGAGCCATGACCGATGCTTTAATGTCCCCAAGTAAGAGACGGCGGTTACGGCTTCTACGACAACGTACAAATAGGAAGCCGGCGATGGCTAAAACTAGGACGACTGCACCAACTGCAATCCCCACTATCTGAGTTATTGAGAGTGCAGGCCGGTTTTCATCATCGGAATTTTCGATGGAAGGGTCGACAGAACTAATTCTGGTTTTAGAGAAGACTGTATCGTTCAGGCCAATTAGACTTCCTGTAGGGGGTCGCTGCTGGCACCCTGCCTCAAGAGCGATGAGAACTGTACTAGCAATTAGCGATAGGGTATTGGATGAAGGCGAGTCTGACTTACAGTTGGCTAAGTAGTCTTGGTCATCGGAAACACCAACGCAAGCCTTGCACTCAGAGACTGCCGCGTTAGGCATGCCATCCGAAGTACAATACGAATAGCCATTCTTCTCAGGTTCAAGATTGCCGTCTGTCAAAGCTTCCATAAGCCCACCACAAGCAGTAGATGTCGCGCAAGGAGTGGATGCTACTCCTGTGGCATTGGGAAATCCAAAAATGCAGTAGTCAAACGTATATCTGAGATTATCTATATGGGTATATGTTAGATATGTACCTAACCTAACCTATACCTACCTCCAAGTATGAGGTGGCTGGGATGCACTTACATAAGAACCAAAGCTGATCGCTTTCGCCCTCTTGAGCAAAGGTACTATCTTGAAGGCAACTCATGCATTTCTGAAACTTCTTGCCCTCGGGTGAGGTGGAGTATTCGGTATCGTAACATGAAATGTCTGAATTCTCAGTGTTGGATGAGTTGGGGTCGGAGAAGTCGAGGCCCGTAGAGTCAACGCAGAGAGAAGAACATGGTGAATTTGGTGTAACTTGCAAGCTGGTGGTGTATCGTGCAAGAAGGATAAAAATGAAAGTCACTGCAAGAAAGGCCATCTCGCCTGGAGACCGGATGTGGGAAAATAAGAGGTTATCTCAGTGAACGATTGTTAATAAGAGGTAACTTATTATAAAGACTATATTAAATGGGGATATTAAAATATTGTAAAGTTAATACCGCCAGCCAGCTGGTTAAGGTCCCGAAAAAGCCCACGAAAAGAGCGTAGAAATATAAAAGTCCTAAGACGGAAAATGAGTGTACGACATAGGATGAGCTGTCCGGGAAATTAGAAGCTCAGGGAAGACCGAATAATATATCAAATCCAGTTCACCATCGTTCAGTCGGGAGAAGGACGTTCATACCTAAGTGATGCTTCGGGCGCATATAATTTCACACTACTACCAGCCCAGTGGTAGTCGGCGCCTACACACAAGCAAAATGTGCCGATAGCTCGCGCGATAAAGTAGCATTGCAGCCATATCCATAGCTTCTCTTTCGTGGCTAGCAAGAAACTACCCCGGGTGATATATCTCGAAATAGGTAAATGACAATTCTCCAGTCGCTGAACAAAACCCGGTCTTGGATAGTAAGAGAAAGGCTTACCTCAAAAGGGATATCATATAAGAAGTCCAACCAATGGGGTGGGTAGATGATCTATACGTTCCTGTCCTTAAGCGCCGTGATTTGTTCGGTAATCTTGCCGACAGCCCCAGTGGGTCGGTATTGAGGTTGCTGGCGGTAAAGATCGCGGCCATTTGGCTCTGATTTGGAGGCCAATGGAATAGGCCTAGTTCATCCGAAGTCCATCTTATGATAATTGAAACTTTTTGTACGTTACATACATACCTGGCAAGCGAATAGTCTAATTAGGTAGTAAATAACGCAACCTTGATAAATGGAATATCCTGAAATGATCTGCAGATCAGTTGAATCATGAGCGTTCCAGCTTGCGCATCGCAAGTTTCGTCACTTAATATATCTCGACTCTCTACTACATAGACGTTACGATGAAGAATTTGATGTAGAGTCGCAGCGGAGAATACTGAAGGTTGCGGGGGCGCTTCCGAAGGAGCACCAAGCATCTGGGAAATAACACGATTGGGTGAAGAGATGTGGACAGCCCTACCGGAGCAGATTCACATGGTATATTCTACTAAGCGTAGAAAATGTGACTGTGATAAAAGGATTGCAGGGTGCAGGGTGCAGGTTGAGGATATTGTGAAAGTCGCATAGTAAACGGGCGCTTATGTCAATACATTATTCCGGGTATCTTCCCTGTGCAAGGGGAAATGCAGGATAGAATTGGTCCGTGCATTCATTTATGATTTATGTCATCATTTCACTCAAGACAGACTAACTAAATCTCATCTTGTCATCAGTCTCCTAAACTCATGAACTTTGGCGAATGACCTCATCAAATCATCGCCTTTGAATAAACTGAAAAGCAGGTGAAGCATATAATTCAAAGAAAAAAAAACCTATGATATTAATGATATACTACGCTTATATAAGTCTATCCGCTTTGGTATCATTCACCTTCCGTCCCGAATCCAAACGCATTGACGTAAAGTATTCCAAGTCTATCCTCAATATAAAGAATGTCGTGAGCTATATTGGCACCAGCACTATCAAGTTTTAACATCGTGTTCGCGGAAAGATGGGAAATGACGAGTTGTGAAGTAGCTGGCCTACATCACAACTCTTACTTCCCGGCCATCAACAACGGTATGCGATGTATGCATACACCGCCCTTGCTGGCAATCTGCGTGGAAAGCGATCCCAACTTTGTCGCCAACGTGCACCGCCGTAGCGCCACCGGGTGCCCGCAACGTGTACTCTCCTGATTTTATTATCGGGCGTTGTGCGCGTTGGAATGGCCCCGTCAGGCTCGTCGACGTCGCGTAATTCACATTATAGCTCGGCTCTAAGTAGCAACCGCTGCTGAAGAACAAGATGTATAATCCGTTGTCTGTGCGCAACATACTTGGGGCTTCTACCAACGGGCCGTCCTCGTCACTGCGGTTGAAGATTTCAACAGGCTCACCGACTTTCGTCACGCCATCTTCTTCGACCTCCTGGAGCATAATTGGCGTAGGTACAATCGGGCTATCGGTATTGCTGCAGCTTCCTCCATGGCCAACGCTATTCCCGTCGACTTTATAGAGTACGTATTGTTTGCCGTCTGCGTCTTGGAATCCAGACGCGTCAATAGAGCCGCCGGCCGTGAGGTTGCAAGCAAATGGTTCGTCCTCGGGAACGTACGGACCAGTGATGACGTCCGCTACTGCTGCGCCGATACAGTGGCGAGCGGAATCTTGGGCTACCTCGCCGCTGTAATACATAACATATTTTCCGTTCCCTGCGCGGCGCACATCAGGAGCCCAGGTATGGCGTCCAGTAGTCCAGGAAGCCGACCGAGGAAGCGCATCGATATCATTTAGTAGATTCCACGTTCCATACAGGCTCTCTCCTGTGGCTACCTGAACTTGCTTGTCGTCTGCAGCTGTCCCGAAGGCGTACCACATACCGTCTTCATCTTGGATTATTGACGGGTCAGCGAAGTTGCTCTCCAATACGGGATCGTCACTTCCTCTTCGGAGAGATTGTAGGGGTATTGCCGACGCGGAAACAGAAATGAGAGACAGCGTGGTTGCTGCAAGTACACTAAGGAGCTTCATCCTTAATAACTTGCATACCGAGAAAGCCAGCTAGAAACGACACGGGTGCCGGAGCTTGAACCTTAAAAGCAGAGACAGTGTTTAAAGACGGAGCTGATACGTGAATGAGAGGCGATCTGCTAACCAAATGACTGGATCGAATCTCGCTTCGGCTTTGACACGTCGATCCGGAAGGCCTTGGTCAGCGCTCGTCCGTTTTATAAGGAAACGTTCCTATGTGTAGAACGTGGCCTCGTAAGTCCAATTCCTCTACGCAAATATGCTATTGCACCCTGTTCTTCCCGACCTCAAGCACACGCGTTGTACCACGACAGATAGAGGAAATGGACATAACAAATGATGCAGCCGAGATTTCCGTGTAACTGGCGGTGTCGAACCATACAGCTGAACTACATATCCATCCAAGTCACTCGGTAGGACGCTGAAAAAAAATCAAAGAGAGCACGCGGATATAACGGCCGGCTTGGCTTCTCTGTGGGGATGAATCTATAGCTGTCGTGGAGCCTTGAATCGACCCATCTGCTCAAAACAGATTCAGATGTTCAGGAGGCTGTGGCATTGTGTGATTTATGCGTCGGTATAAGTTATATTTCCCATCCCTGAGCGGTCATGACTCTCGTTCGAATAGGTACAAGATGAGAACAGCGGGTCATCCACCTCTAAAGTAACGTAAACAAGCATCTCAGCATTTGGGCTGGCATGAAAGTTAAAGTCCTTCCGCCCGAATTCTACTTGGTATCCAGGGGTGCCACAAACTATCTAAGTTTGGTACCTGAGCTTACGGACAAGTGCCGAACGGCGACAATACCGAATTTTACCCACAGCGATGATAATCTATTTTAGTCCCTACCCCTAGTGATGTTGGGAAGTTAATGGTTGATGATCTTCACTGAACTTTGTTTCGATCTTCCAACAACCAATGTTCAGGAATTATGAATCAATATCAGTGCGGGTCCATACGACATTGAGGCTGATATCCATCCAACCCCTGCAACGACAAGTCCCGGAAAGGCGACCAGGTACCTACCTTAGGTACCCACTCGAACTGATCTACCCTAAGAGGCAGAAAGCCTTCTCAGATACGCTCGAGTAGTATATCGGTTTGACATTCGGTCTCATGGACTACGATTAAATCCCATCGCGGAATAGAAGTCGCACAATGCTTATAAGCCAACTTGGCTCCGGTCATTCGGATCTCCGCCAGTTACACGTACTTGTCGTAGAGCAAGGCAGCACTTGTACACGGTTGCAGTAGACGTGGTTCGTGCACGCTACCGCTCCCCTTTTATCGCCTTATCCAAGAACCGTTTAACCTAGTAAATACTGTACACATGAAAAGATGCCCTTACGCAAGTGATAATGAAGATCATAAGTAGCATATTACACAAGCCAAGTAGGGATAAATGTCGATCAGTTCGTAATAGTTTCTTAAATTATTCATCTCACGTGTTAAGCATAAAACTATTCAAAAATGTAGTACTTACCTGAACTAACCGTGCCTATTGGCAAGAAGAGTATCAGTCGTGATATATAGTCTATTTGATCTGCGACACAATTTGACTCGCACAGCCACTACGACACATGGCAAAGCGAGGACACAAGAGGAATTCAAATCCCCATAAGCGTGTGTCCACGTACTACATTGCTCAGGATACAGAGCACCGTCGGGGCAAAAACAACCACAAAACCTTGAGCGAGGTCAAGATGCCAAGACCAGGAATACTTGAGACAAAGCACATCCAAGAAATAAAGAACATTATTGAGCTACATAACCTCACTTTGATAGCAAGGTATATCCTTTTGCTAACATGTATGGATTACAAGAGCGAACGAAGAATCTAAGATTTTTCTGTACCTGGAACAACAAAACGAATTCGATCCCACAAGCGCTGAGTCGCGATAAGAATCTCGTCGGCCTCCGCAGAGGACGAGAGAGGTCCAGTTCAGTCTGACCAGTCTAATATACCACCAGTGTTGATCAACAAACGTACGGACGTATGTACTTAACCTATTAATATAAGCTTCATTCGAAGAGAGAACACAGAACACAGCACCAGAACTCACGCGACTCGTCACTATCAACAGCTGGGAACATCCTTACTAGGTAATTACTATAAGTAATTTTTTCTTTTTTCTAGTCTCACTATCGTCAGTTTCTTGTGGTCGAGTCTGACGATTCAAAAAGATAGACCTTCGTCTTAAGCGTCTAGGAATGCGGCTTCGTACGTACGTACGTACATCTAGTCTGTTCAAGCATCACACGAACACGAGAATTGATGTCGAGCTCAGACGGGCGAGGTGAGAGGGGCAAACATAAATCACTCGGTCACGACATTTTCGCCCAAGAGCGAACCATGTTGGATGAAACACTTCATGTTCAACTTGGCGGTAATTCATGGTATCTACTATGTTCCAGATTTCCGCATTCCGCATTTCATCCTCTGAAATTGAAAAATCTCAACATCGTAAAAAACAAAATTAACAGAATAAGCAGAGGTCCTTAAACGCCATTTTCCAGATCCTTGACAACTGTATGATACAGCAGATAACGCCATAAGACAAGGCATATACATTCAACTAGCCATAGACCGACCACATGGTACCAACCAAATGCAACTCGGGGGAGAATCCCCACTCAGAACTTGAAAGTTGCTCATTTAATCTGAGTCGGAATCATCCTTCTTTCCTAGCGAGGCGCGCTTTGCTTCTTTGGCTGCCTTCTTCTCTGCCTTACGTCTCTTGCGCTCTGCTTTCTCTTCGGCCGTCTCGCCGTCGTGCTTCTTGCGCTTCTTCTTGTCATCATCAGCTGCAGCAGGTGTAGGTTCGGGTGCGGGTGAAGATGCAGCCTGTTTTACGGGGGTTTGAGCAGGAGCTTCGGTCATGGAAACATCAGCGGCCGATGCTGCTGCCGCTTCACCAGCTGGAGCGCTGTAGTCCTTGTACTCCGACGTCCACTTGGCCGGGGTTGCTTCGTTGGCTCGTCCGAACTTGTCCAGCTTTCCAGATGCCTTCAGCTTCTTCTTCTCAGTCGCAGTAGGGCCGAGACCCCATCGTCGAGGGTACAAGTCTCGCTCCATGATGCAACGCTTAACCTTGGCCACCACACCGTGATCACAAGACGACATCTCGACGGTCGACATCATGGCAATACCAAGAGCGATAGCCTCACCCTTTGTCGTCATTAAAACGACCTCCTCGTGGACTTCAATACCGTCCTCTATAAGAAAGAATTAGTATTAACATGAATTTAGTAACAGGAAAAAAAAAAAAAAAAAAAGGCCACGTACCATATCGTAGCAGACCAGGAATCATAAGTTTTGCACCGTAGCAAATAGCGTTGACAGTGCTGTCCTTAACCACGATTCTCTTGTACGACGTAAGAAGAGTCTCTAGGGGCGCGATAACCTTGCGAAGGTAGGATTCATCTCTGGTGTTGTCCATCATCCATTGGGCATCTAGAACGTCGTGAAGCGTTACAAGATCCTTCGTCTCGTCCATAGCACCACTTCGCACACGTCGGAGTTCTTGCATGTGGGCGCCCACACCAAGCAGAAGACCCATGTGCACGCAGAGGGTTCGAATGTAGGTTCCAGCCTCACAGCTAACCCAGAAAATACCGAGGTGGCGGTCGTTGTCGAACTCGATGACTCGGCTCTCGTGGATAGTTCGGATACGGAGCTGTCGCTTGACAGCGGAAATTAGGGGAGGTCGCTGGAAGAGAGCACCCGTCAAGGTCTCGAGGGCTCGGGAAAATTGCGCCTCGCCACCGGGAAGTTTGTCGTGTAATCGGATAACAGCGACATATTCTTTTCCAGCACCTTGTTGGGACTTGACTAATCGAGTGGCTCGGTCAATGCAGACGATCAAGCAACCTGTAACCTTGGGATCAAGAGTTCCACTGTGACCCGTCTTCTCAACACTAGATTTGTTGTTAGCCTCAATTGCCTTCCCACAAAGGCTCAAACACAAAATTCGTACCGTAAAATTCGCTTCACCCAAGCAACGACCTCGTGACTGGAGGGGTTTGAAGGCTTGTCAAGGTTGATCACACCTGAGCTGATGTAGGACTTGAGGTCTCGAGTTAAAGGTGAGCTGCCATTGGGAATGGGAGTGAAATGTCCAGTTCGGACGAGGACTGTTTATAATTAGGTCAGGGTTGCAAATTAAGCATTATTGAGACTTTATCCACGTACGCTTGTCGTAGTTCTTCAACAACAACGGCCATGTGCTCGTGTCAACAGACGGAGTGACCGCAGTTGGCTTGATAGAGAACTCGTCCTCCTTGGGCTTAATATCGTCCTTGGTTGCCATCTTGAACCTCTATTGTAACCGTCGTTGGAATTACCTGTTTGGGATATGTAAACTTTGTATGCGACGGTGTTGGCGTGGAGGAGATTTTCCAATGACAATTGCAAATTGGAAGTTTTGCCTCGGACGCCGGCTCTACGAATTGGAAGGGAAAAAAAATAAAATCGAAAAAAAAAGCTCCAAAATTTTTCTAGCTACTGGGCGGATGTGGGGAAGAATTGGCCCAGATTTGGTCCAATCAATAGCTCCAGCCACAAACTAGCGCCTAAATCAGCTTATCGATAGCATGCTTAGAGCCGAAGTTCTAGCCACCCAAATCGCTATCTCCTTTTTTTTAACCTTTATTGAAAGTTACGAGGTTCATCGCTGTTAATATATTTCGAATCCAAAATCGAAACATGCAAATAAAAACCTACATTATCAAGGTACATATAATGATTATATATGAAATCATTGCTGGATTAGGTCGCTTCTGTGACTACGAAGTTAACTAATTCTTATTAGGCTTAGCCACTTGAGCTTTGCATGAGACTAAATCGCTTGAGTGAACTACAAGAGGATATAATAGGGGGTTATGTACCTCCTGTCAGGATAGTAAACAGTTCTCCAAGCATGCCTTTATCTAAATAACTGATAAACTTCATTTCAGCGTCTAGTTCCATGAACCTCCAGTTTACCTGTTATCTACTTCGGAGCCTTGGTCTTCCCTGCATCCGAGCTACACTTCAACATCACTTCATCGGACAATCTAAGGCGGAGTTCCCTCGAATGTTCGTTCTAGACACCCTAAGGTTAGTTCACGAGCGATATTCGTAATTCTCAGAGCTACGGCTGTTCATAATCCATAAGAGGTATGTAATGAAATCAGAGAGAAGCCAACGATATTTAGAAACCGTTATATGTGAGCATACAGTACCTATCCAAGAGATATCAAGTGAAATTTCAATAGTAAACGTATTCAAGTAGGCTAGTTGTCCTAACCAACCTCCCGGTTTCCTGGATCTCTGGGCAGTATCGCACAGCTTTTCCATTGGGCCTCCTTCATAAATCATGTCTAGGTACCTAAATCCCGATGATCTAAGGAAATCCCGTCTGTTCCGCGATAATCTGGTCCCATTGTATCCAATCGTCTGACGGCATCTGGAGGGTGAGAAGATCTGGAAAATCGCAGGATTCAAAGGATTCGAAATTACCAAAGTTCCCGTCACTGCCTTGGGGTTGTTCTCCAGTATAGTCGAACGAATTCGGGGTAATAGGTTCAAAAATCACCTCTGGGCCCTTGTGTTTGGTTCGTGAATCTGAGGACACTTCGCGGCAGCGACGGATCCTCTCAATATAATCGGGCATTGCTGGTTCCGGGCGGCCTTCGGCTTTTACAGCTGCGGCACACTCGTTCCATACCTGCAACGTCCATTTCCCCAGCGCGGCGAATACGGGACTGGTGGACTCCTCGAACATCAGCGGGTAATACGAGTAGACCTCTCCAATCAGCCGCCACGCCCTGTCGACCTCGGGCCCCTTCTTGCGGTTCCGGGTCTCGACCAGCACGAAGAGCATCGTGCCCCAGAGGTAGCTGGTGCCGATCTGCCACATGTATTTCTCCATGTTGTTCAAGCCCCCGTGCATAGCGGTCAGGTATTCTAGTAGTTTCATGCAGTTGGAAAATACTATGCTGCGCTCGCTCTGCGGTATTTTAATAGGTCGGTTTAGCGACGACCGAGGACTGTGGCAGAAAACCCTCATCTTGCCGATTGATGATCTGACCATGATCGATATGAAAGTATGGAGGGAGTCTAATGGGTCGCAATACCGTAGGTACTTAGTCTCGAGATACTCTTCAATCTGGTTTATGATTCGGTCTTTTTCGGAGAAAGAAAGGTCTGTTCCGCGGAGTACTTCCCAGTGTGCTCCATTAGCAGATGCTGGCACGAACCTCTCCAAAGCCTTAAAAATCTCGCATCTGACCAAGCAGAATGTAATTGGAGTTATGCCGTTACGCTCCGTGGGTTCTTGGGTCATATTGGGGTTGAGGTCTTCGTCATCGACATTCAGCGGCATCTTGATATCCGTAGAAATAATATCCAAAGACGGCCTCGTGCCAAGTATTTCAGCCAAGCGAAAGTCCACATGGATAAGGTGCCACCAGAGCCTTCTCCGCATTTCGGTCTCGAAGGGAGATAGTCCCAGGAGTGAGCCGTCGCGATGCAATCCCATTTTGCGGGCTAGTCGGATCGCAACTCCTGATAAGACGAACAAGGTATCGTGCCTGTAACATTTCCTCGCGGACATCTGCTTGAGTTAGGAAAGGAAATTGGAGAAGTATCTCGATGATTATAACATACCATGAAGATTGCATATGCCTGAAGTGTCATTGGACTGGAAGTAGATAAAAACCCAGCATTCACTAACGCCCGCCGAGTCGCAAGTCTATAACGAGAATGGAGCACTGACTTCTCTATCCCAAAAATCTCCCGTGCTTCTTTATCCGTCAAGGAGGTTATGACTACGAAGTAGAAAGAAAATATCAACGCTTCCAAGCTTCTGGGTCGGTGGCCTTGGGGGTTTCGTGGCACGTCTGTTAACACGGTCCAGAAAGTAGGAATATGGAGTATTTTCATCAGAGGATCAACACGATCAACAAATATTTCCTTCATCTTTTCCAATGTTGGTAGAGAGGGATGTAGACTTGCGATATTATCGAAAGCGTAGCTTGGTTCCGACTCGAAGAAAATCCCACTTTCATGAAAATTAGCTTCATCCGTCGGCTCACCGACCTCTGGATGCTGAAACTAAATATCATTTAGAAAATGGTCGGTACTTGAAATAGAGAAGAGATGGCGGTTGCTACTTACTTCATCTCCTATCGTGGCCCAGGGCGTGCTAAGAAATAATTATTAAATGATTGGCCTACTAGAAGGAATTAGGGAACAACATACATATCAAAATATCTCGATGTCCCCTCTTTCGTTATAAGTTTCGGTTTACTCTCCTGAGACTTGAAGATAGGATCGCTATGACTTGGGCTTCTTGACCTAACCATCTCATCATCATTAGGATGAGACACCGTCGACTCCGAGTCGGAGTCATCTACTTCATCGGACGGTTCGAGCTTCGCGCCATACGATTTCAACAATTCCTGCAACCGCTTCAATTTCGCGTGGAGACTTTCTTTGGGCGGCTTTGTTCTCTTCCTCTTCCCTCGCACCGGGGCCACGTAGTCGCACGGCTTCTCGGCCTTGACGCAGTTGGAGCAGGGGTTGCGCCGGTCGCATTTGACCTTGCGCTGTCGGCAAATCACGCACGAGTAGCTTTTTAGATCGCCCTCGGCGCCGAGCGGAGTCGCTAACTTATACTGGGACATTATATTTTCTAAGACTTATTAATCATATGAATGAAAAAGAAACAGAGTAGTGTTAGCACATTGGGCAAAGGTGCAGGGCGGATGAGTTTAACAGTGATGATGCATGAATCTCGGTGCTCGGAGGCGAAAAAATGATTTTTTGGACCCCGAGCAGCGGATCCGGCCCCTGAGACGGTGTAGGTCCCCGTCTTATAGCCAGATTAAGGGCAAAATCCACCATCACCTTTGAATATATAAATTGCTACTTGATTCCTGGTAATTCTTCTCTTGATTGTCATTTTTTCATTGCGATATTTAGTCGAATTTATTCTTTCCAATTCATCATGTCATCGTATACGACAGATGGTGAAGAGAAGCCCCTTGGTGGCGCCGAACAGGCGAACCACAACCCGGAGATCCAAGAGTATCCCAGCTCTCAAAAGAGGATTGTCATTATGGTGGCACTGTATTTGGCAATTTTCTTAGTTACTCTGGTGCGCACTTTATACCCTCAATCCGAATTATTAGACATAGCTCACCATCAGTTCTAATCCAGGACCAAAACATCATATCGACGGCTATTCCTAGCATAACCAACGAGTTCAAATCTCTAGACGATATTGGCTGGTACGGGTCGGCGTATCTACTCACGATGTGTGGCCTCTCACTTGTCATGGGCAAGGTTTATAAATTCTACCCAGCCAAGCCTCTCTTTCTAGCTGGTTGCTTCCTATTCGAGGTTGGCTCAGCTATCTGCGGCTCTGCCCCTAACTCGACTGCTTTCATCTTCGGTCGTGCCATTTCTGGAATAGGGTCGTCAGGCCTGTTTTCGGGAGTGATGGTTATTCTATTCTACACCGTCCCGTTGCAGCAGCGACCAATCTACCAAGGTGCTTTCGGAGCCATCTTCGGAATCGGCTCGGTTGTCGGTCCCCTAATAGGAGGCAGCTTTACCGACAGGGTAACGTGGAGATGGTGTTTTTATATCAATCTTCCTGTCGGTGCGGTATCGATGATTGTCACTACGTTGTTCCTACACTTACCCAATCAGAAGCTTGACGCAAAGGCAACAGGTTGGGTTGAGAAGGTCAAACAGCTAGACCCTATCGGCAACCTTATCTTCCTTCCAGGAATCGTCTGCTTGATCTTGGCTCTTCAATGGGGAGGGACTGTATATCCTTGGAACAGCGCTCGCATCATCGTCCTTTTGGTCCTTTGCGGTGTTCTTTGCATCGCCTTCATCGGTGTTCAGGCTTGGAAGAAAGAAGGCGCATCCATTCCCCCTCGTATCATCAAGCAGCGTAGTATCGTCGCCGCCCTCTGGTATGGATTTTTCAATGGTTCCGGAATGATGGTCTTGACCTACTATCTTCCTATCTGGTTCCAAGCGATCAAAGGCACCGATGCCATTGGTTCTGGAATTATGATGATTCCTATAGTCCTGTCAACAGTTATCGGCTCTATACTGGCTGGCGTCCTAGTCTCTAAGCTTGGGTACTATTCCCCTTTCTTCCTAATCAGTTCCGTCATGATGCCAATAGGGGCTGGCCTTTTATCGACGTTTACTCCATCCACCAGTGAGGGGAAGTGGATCGGCTATCAGATAATCTTCGGAGTTGGTCTTGGGATGGGAATGCAGCAGCCAATGAATGTTGTGCAAACGGTCTTGGACAGGCCAGATATCGCAACTGGGACAGCAATCGTAACATTTTCACGCTTCCTCGGTTCATCTATATTCCTGCCAGTTGCCGAGAACATCTTCCTGAACAGCTTCATTTCAAAACTCTCTAATATTCCCAATATCGATCCTAGTTCGGTTACCGGAAGCGGTGCCACTGGACTGAGAAACTTGGTTTCTGGTAGTGAGCTGACGACCCTTCTCTCCGACTATAACGCAGCGATAGTTGATGTCTTTTATATGGTGATAGCGACAAGCGGCATTACTCTATTCGGCAGTATTTTTGTGGAATGGCGCAGTTTAAAAGCCCGCGCTCAAGAACAGGGCGGTCAGAATAAGCTAGGGGAGCCAGCAAAGGGTCGTGAATCTGTGTAACTAGTATTGCTGTAGATTATATCTCTCTCATCATCCTATACACATCTTACCTCTAATATATCACTTAAAGGAGCTATGGTCTTGTCTTCTATGGAGTTTCTAGAACATCGGAAATGGATCTTATCTGGCTTAGATAGAGTTAGGTATGTACAAGGTCGGATTAGAATATGAGTAGTGGACGAGAAGCTTCTAAGGCGTGGACTTAGAAGATAGGATAGACAGTGCAGCGATTATGTTTAAAAGCATAAAGTAATTGGACATGCAATCGCATTGTAATTTAGGTATATCTGCAGAGATTATCATCCTAAGTGAAGTTAGGATGGAATGGAATCTGCATGCTGCCGTAAAATGCATGCCCTATATGCATCGCCCTGCTTGCGTTGCATTGGAGCTGAAATGGTAAACAAAACCTAGGCATCCTACTTCATCCCATCGCTACTGAGTCCAGTAATGACCTTCTCCATATAAAAATGCCCCAAGACCATCGTAAGTCTAGTTATGACTTGAGCATACACCTGGAATACCTAGACTTACACCTGCAGCTTATTGTAGGCTCCAATTACCCAGAGATGCGCCCTTCGAATTAAGACCTTCTTCCCCAGGGAAAGGATGGGGTGGCTTCGCTACGAGATTGATCAAACGGGGAGACCAGATATTAACAGAGAAACCTCTCTTCGTTATTCCGAAATCATCTGAATACATCATAGACAATGATATCTGGGCAACAATCGCACGGCTGACGCCAGTTGGGAAATATCAATTTTCTCTTCTTCGTGACAACGCCAATGAGCCTTTCAAGAGAATCAACGAGGCCTTCGCCGAAAACTCGTTTTCTCTTTCTGTTTGCTCAGGCCACGGCCTGTTTCTGCTCCATTCGCGCTTCAACCATTCCTGCATACCTAACGCCAAAGTCCCTGATCCCACCGGCGAGGTTATCGCGTTGTTTGCGATAAGGGACATCATGCCTGGAGAGGAGATCACTTTCTGCTACAATGCCGACTTCCAGTGTAGGACAAGACGCGAGCGTCATGAAGCCCTGCGTTTCGCCTGCAATTGCAAAGCCTGTCTGCTCGGCACTCCCTTTCAACGACTCAGCGACGCGCGACGAAAAATTCATGCGTGGATTGCAATACCTTACGCTCGGTGTCGACATCGATGGGAAGAGACAGAATTCATCATCTCCAATAATTGCCGACCCCAAACTAAAACAAGCAGCAGAGGATCTAAGCGTTCCTCTTTCCAATAGACTTATATATTTACTTTTGACTCTATATTTATTCGACGAGGAGGGTCTGCTAGACCATTTGCAGAGAGAAAGGCTCGAACCCTCCATAGTGACAATCACTTCCTTATTCCAGACGGAGACCAACGCCAAGATTGTCAAAATTGCTATGGCCCAAAAGACTTGGTTGGGAAAGGTTCTTGTAGCGTTCAGGCTCTATGGGCGATACGATGCTGCTGACGAATCTCTCCCCGAGTTGCTTCGGATGCTAAGGAACAGTAAAGGGGGTTGACTTTGACGGTTTTCAGAGGTCCGCTATGTGATAATAAGACTTTTACTGCAATTTGAGTGAAGATTGAACATTGGCGATTCGTGGGGCATAGCACCTAGGGTTATTCAGATGAATATATCCCCTTCATCAATTGTGTAAACCGATTAACAGCAAAATGAACTACTATGGTATAAAAACCCCCCGTCATCAAATCAAGGACGTAACCCCCTTAAACATGGTATATTATAACGTACATCCACCTAGATGATCAAAGAAATTCAGCGTAACTCATTAAACGCGCACTTTAGGTATCTCATCGTACACCACAACTCCTCGCTGGTATCATAAAAGTAAAAAGATTTAAGCCGCACCGGATTCAGTAGCACCACATTGTAGATAATCGCATTTTCCTCTTCTTTACTCTTGCGGGCTTTCCTGGGATCCCGTACTGCGCCTCCCGTAACCAGGATGGCCTAGTATGGGTGGGTTATAGGCGTGCGCCGGTTGTATCGGATGGCTGTTTTCGTAACCGCCGGCACTGTTCAAGCCCTCTTGCAATTCATAACCGCCATCTCCAACCGGTGAGGCCTTTTCCTTCCCCTTCCTATCGCTCCACGGAGAGTAGGCCTCGCGATCGGGGCTTATCGCGATACCGATGTTGTTGTGCGACTTCTCCACCGGCCACGCCATGTTGCTCGGGCCCTCGAAAGCGCTTACGGGGCTGTTATACTGCGAAGAATATGGCGAGAAATAGGGCGGGAACGTTGTCTGCGTAGCCGCGCTGATGGGCGAGTCCTCCCAGCCTCGGAGGGGCTTCTGGCTGACAGGCGTCTCGTACATTTCTCCACCGCCGTGAGTCGAAGGCCAGTTCTTGGCGGTTTGCTCCCGGCGACGGAGATACGCCTTTCTTCGCCGTTTCCCGTTGAGAACGACCCCACACCCAAGGATAACTAGAAGAACAACAATTCCGCCGACGACGATACCGGCAATGGCCCCGGCGTCCAAGGGGCCCTTTAGGCCTGGCGGAGCGAATGTAGCTGTTGGCGTAGGTTCTGTTACATTTACAACATCCGTGGAAAAGATGTTGCCTTGCAAGGGGAGGGTGGCTGGTGGTTCAAGCCTTAGCCTACAGGCGCCATCTAAGATTGATATATCTGCAATGAGATAAAATTTAGCTTTAGCTTCGAATATGGCGAGAGATATGAGAAATCATACAGTTGTTAAGATAGTTGCTATTGGACGACGAAGTCAGGCAAGCGTGACATTTATCCAGATTATAGTCGGTCCACTTGTCGCAGTAGTCATATATTGAACTACTGGAAGTAAGATTTCCATATTGTATCGCGCTTTGAATGTTACCGCAGGCGAAACTGCTGAGGTTAGTATCGATATGAGAGAAGAGGCGATGGATACGTACGAAGTGATGCAAGGGTTCGTTGCGGCCTCGAATAGACATACATTTACAGCATATCGCATATTATCTAACAAGATAAATTAATACTCAAAATACCTAACTGTGGCGCATATGAGAGGGATAGTGAATGAAGACTTACATAACATATACTGTAAGTCCGATTTATTCTGTGCCCCATTTGGTGTTGTGTATGAACTTGTTGACTCGCAACCGATACAGGCTTGGTAGACTTGGCCTGGGGATGAGAGACTGTATGCCGAATCATCGCAGACTATCATATCGCTTGTTGTCGAGCTAAGCACATTGCCGCATTTTGTCCCGCATGGTGATCCATCTGCGACGAGCAACGCAGCCGACGCACGCCAAAGGGCAGCGAAGGACAGAATTCGAGAGGTTGCCAACATCTTTGCTCGCAACTTCTGTCTATAGTCGAAAAATTGCCTGGTGTCGAAGACACAAAGACTTGATAGAAATTCTACCCGAGATATCGAGTTTGTTTGGTAGAGGTTATGCAGCCAAGATAAGATTTTCGGAGGGTCCAAGCGAAATTGCTGAGCCGCAGACAGACGTTCAATTATAAAATCTTTGATGCCCTACTCCAAGAGAAGGCTCTCCCTCAACTGGGAAGTAAGGGAGTAGTGAAGGCGCTTCGTCAATGTGGTTTCATCACTTCTCAATTGAAGCCGTCTCAAAAGAGAAGACTGTAAGCGCGTATGTCTTTGAGATATTTGGTTCGACCGCCTCATCGGATCGACGCACATCAGCTCACCAGATCCGTTTAGTGGGAAAAAAAAAAAAAAAAGAATAGTCGGCGGAGTGATGCAAATCATTGAGGAGGGGGCCGTGCAGAGGCCATCACCCATCGCAACTCGATAGAGTCGGAGGATCGGGAGTTTGCCACGGCTGCATGGGGTTAGGTATGTCTGGGGGGGCCAGAATCCAGGGGAGGGAAAGAAAAGATCCAATGGGATATTAGAGCACGTGTATTGACACTGGTTCCGGATGCAAGATCCCCTGCTCGTGGCACCTTACCGGGTGGAGATTCGAAGGAAGATGGCTTCGGCTACGGCTGTTTATTGGAGATCAAAAATCGCTCCGCTAATAACTTCGTCCAATCGCCGAGTAAAAGAGCGTCACTCGACATGTCCCCCAAATCATCGATCCACCGAGAATAACCTCAATCCGGATGGTGCTTGTTTCTTTTGAGTAAACGGACGTCTCGTCACATAGGGCACACTCACCTTAAGTACCTAACGTAGTTAATTATCGTGTAGTATGCGACCTTGTTGGCTATCATGACCTTTACAAGTTTGGGGCCTTTTGGGGGCCGCTTTCATGTATGCAATGCGAAAATGGCGACAACCCGAGAAATTAGCCGTATCGGCTTGGCATGCAGGAAGAGTATTTGCTAATCTTACTACGATTCTATTGTGATGTACACATCGAGCATCCATCATGACTGTTTCCTTGAAGCCACTATAGGTTAGGTATTCTCACCTGGCGTATCAGGCGAAGGATTCACACGAGCGAGCCGCGAGGAAGTATTCTGTATGTCGGGCGACCCGAACTGTCGGGACTTATTGACGAAGCAATTGAAAGATTCATTCGCCGTTATTCTACAACGGGCCTCGGAGATCCTACCCTCCCAAGCGCCGGTACTACGTAGCTAAAAGCAAACATTTGATGAAGAGCGGCTACCTAGACACACATATTATAATGTAACAACGGGCATAATCCGTCGGCCTACAGTTCACTTTGACGAGGTGGCATAGCCTGACTCTGGCCGAGACGGTATGCCGAATAATCGGATATCTCATACCGAGCCGACTGTATCGCATGTCTCTCCTGAAAACGATTTACCTGTGAGCTTAAGTTAAGCGCTAGCTGAGCATCCTAGAATGGGAAGGTCTCATCAGCTAGACCCAATAACTCGACAATCTTGCAGTTTAGATATTTCAATCTTGCACCAACATGCATATAGACCCTCCCCAGAAGAATGTGAAAATGTCAACTTGAAACAGAAATGTTGAGTAACGCCGCAGTGCCTTAGCACGTATCTGGATTTAATAGGTTGCACACTGAGAGGGAGTGAAACGAATGGAACATGTGAAGCACGCTTTGCCCCGAAGATCCTGAGCAATCGGCAAGCCGAGTATACAAACCCGTTACAAAACATTACGCTTTCCGATATGTTTATACCTATGTGACCCCCGGCCCTGTTTAGGAATTTCAATTCACATATCTTCTAAAATTTTGCCACTTCATAAATTCTCTCTCACTTTTCAACATACCGTGGTAGAATGATAGCTCCTGCTCTCTATCCCTGCGGGGCGTAAGGCATAAGAGACTATTTCAGCTTCTGTATCGAGCTTGTTGAAGAGCGCGACAATATACCAGCTGACCTACTCCCTCTGAGGAGTATCAACTATAAGAAAAAGAGAAGAAGAGTTCAATGGACCAAGACAGATTGACACTTGGTAGGAATGCCTAGGCCCTAGGCACTTCGTGGACAGTAATGTCTCCACCCCTATTTATTCATATAGAGGTGTTACATGGAGCTGATATATAGTGCTAGCTCTCCTTGATCCCCTTTCTGATCACATAAAAGGGCGGCGCTGTGGAAGTCTCGGTAGCTTCATTTTACTACCCATGCGGAAAACAAGCCTTCCCAGTAGCTCCTAATGGAGCTATGTAAGAGAAACCTATCACTGGACTTTGGACTGCATCAAAACCATTTGTCGTTTTGCCCGACAGAATTATCGCTCAGTAGTCTATGTCACGATGTTAGCACACATGAGCTGGCTCGATACCGCAATGATCATGGATACGGGAGAAACGAGGAAGTTACCTATGCGCCTAAGCGATACCACCTAGAAGATCTCTTATGTCGCCCCACTGTCGCTTTGGCCAGTGCCTCTTCCACCTTGTTTCATTCCTTATGGAGGGTAGGACGACGATAGTGGGACTGAACCTTTCCTTCTCAAGCGAGATAAAATCTTCGATTATGCTTGTGCGTAACCTCCCCTACATAGTTGACCGGCAAGTAATACTTCAGCTAGTGGGCTGTATCCCCTCAAAGGTTTATAATAGGTTTAGCGGCTAACATTCGCAGATATGGCGACAATGAGGCCTCGTGTACTTTTCTAGCTACCTACCTAAAACTAGGCCCGATGGATTTGATTTGGAGTCCTATACGAACCCTTTGCCTCATAGTGACCGCCGCGAACCTGTCTTAAATAGACAACATATATCGTTCCTTGCCAGCCTTATGAAAGATAACGGAAGCTTTGGCAACGATACCACGAAGATTGTGTCCTCCAAAGACTTAGAAGTCTATTGCCTTGGAGCGCTGGGCTGACCAACCACTAATTTCGCACTCTTATAATCGGTCTTCCTTTTATCCTCCACAATTCCGGTCATGACAGACAATTTATTATCAACAAGGTTGATTGTCTTCTGTTCGGGTTGTTGTTTGATGTGATGACAGCAGTCTGGATCATGATATATATCATTCCGTAATAACCTATACTAACCCAGGTACGTCACATTTCCGCAGGGGTCCAAACCACTTGTCTTCATTGCTTTGACGTTATCTACCACCTAACTTACCTTGTGTTTCCCCAAAGTAAGACTATTGGAAAAGTCGAACCAATCGAAACAAATTTTAATATGATAACAGGAATATTAATAAAAGATTAACACGCCACGGATCCTCACGATGCTGACATGTGTGGGGAAGAGCATCTTTTCTCTGGCGTCTAGGAGTGGATATTCAACAATGTCGGCCCATGAGCCCCTCGTCAGGTTCCATCATTCTGAGAGAACACATGCGGCATGCGGAGCTTTACTATTACTTTCGCCCACTCACAGTCGCGTACTTAGCGCCTCTCGAGCAGGCAGGGGGTTGATCGGTATATCATTGGCGAGCTTCAACCCCACTGGTACCTACAGCATCTTATCCTGGCAGCCTGGGAACTTTCGCAGCAGTTTATTGGCCTATCCTAGCCTACCCGTTACTCTGGGAATTCTTCACCGGCCTTTCCCGCCTCCATCAAAGGTGTTTCAAGTTACACGACAGCCCCTGCCCCGCCTACGCCGCATCTAACGGCCCCCCAAAAATGTTCTGCAGCGGGTCGTTTACTTGGCTCAGCTTAGGTACATTCAAGCCCGGACATTTACAACAACCACTTCATAAGCCGTTCATCATGATTTAATTGGGTGGTCGATGGCTATCCGTGCCCCCACTAGTTAGGTATGGTAGATTGACATCCATTCTCTACCTACCTCCTAATATGTACCTCAGATCAAGTCGAAAACTCGGTTGAAGTTGCGCAAGAATCCCAGTGGTTAAGATGAACTGACGACGTGTAGCTGCATCACTTTTTTTTCTTTTTCAACTTTTAGGTAAGTTATATATATCTAAGGAGCTTGCTATAGGTATGATCATAACTTGAATATCGGATTGATTGAAACTATTCAGTCGGGCCTCGGGACAAAGAAGGGTTGGTCTATAATCCAAGAGGCGCTTATATTCGCAGTATTGTTGGCTGTGACTAGACCCTCGTCCAGGAATCTACTTCCCCTGTTATCCATCTTAGGTAGCTGTTTCTTTGTTAGCGATGCCTCAGTAATCCCCTTGTCTGAACCGTGCTAGTAAGCACGTCTCGCTGATGAAAAATGTAGCATCACGACTTGATCCCAGCTATAATTAACAATTTACACCCCCATCCCATCTTACCCTACATACCTTAATATACCTTAGGTAGGAGGTATGCTACCAAATATGGTGTTGCACATCCCCTTTGATCGACCCCTCTACTTTTCCCATTCTCTTATCCAAATCAATATTCCTTTTTAGCATATCCTAAACTTCTCGAGTCGCTGCGATCGTTGGGAGTGATACTAATTATATAGGTCGACTCAAGACAGGTAAGAACATTAGATTTTATTATCTTTTACGTTCAACCTAAGCCAAGCCACACGTTATATCGGACCTAGAGCCACCGATCCCGCCCTCTTCTGGCCTAAGTTAAGTGGTCACTTCGGTACAAATCCGAACCTTGACACTCCTAATTCCCCTCTTCTTCTTCGTCATACCTGTCAAAATTCGTCCGTACAACCCCGTTTCCGGTTTTCCATGAGGTGGCAGGTAAAAAATGAGGATAGGGTGTCTGCAATTCGCCCCGAAGCTCGGGGATGTCAATAATAATCTTAATCGCGCCGATGCAGTCTTGAGCAAAGCGAATCCCGAGAACCTCGATCTGCTGTGTCTACCCGAGCTATCTTTTACAGGTATAACCGTGCCTAAAGAGCAATCGAACGTATTCAATTATGATACTGACACCATCAAGGATATAACTTCAAATCGCTCCAAGACATCAGCCCCTTCCTCGAGCCTCAAGGTTCCGGAGTTACTGCGCTCTGGGCGAGAACCGTCGCACTCAAATACAACTGCGTTACCATAGTCGGATACCCAGAGATTTGTGACGTAAAAGCGAAATGGCCCACCGGACCCGAGTACTACAACTCGGCCATCATCGTGAGCGGCGAAGGGGAAACTATCGGTAACTATAGGAAGAATTTCCTGTACTATACAGACGAAACATGGGCTCTAGAAGGAGGCGAGGGATTTTGGCAAGGGTCTATCCCGGGTCTTGGAAATACTTCACTCGGCATATGTGGGTAATTCCCGTCATCAACCAGAGTATCGTTCTAGCTAACAATCTGTCTACCTAGGCATGGATATTAAGTGAGCGACGCGACTAAATATAGAGTTGGCCTTACTGACTTCTCCTTTAGTCCATACAAGTTCGAGGCTCCCTTCCACGCTTTTGAATTCGCATTTCATGTTCTGGAGATGGGTTCAAACCTCGTCGTTCTTTCGATGGCCTGGCTCACAAGAGAGGATGGTCGAATGTTCTCCCGCATGCCTAATGAACCGGACTTGGATACATTGACGTATTGGGTAACGAGACTAGAGCCACTTATTCGAGCCGAAAGCGAGGAGGAGATTATCATCGTTTTTGCGAACCGCTGCGGTATTGAAGATGACGCTGTCTACGCCGGAACGAGCACTGTGATTGGTATAAAAGATGGCGAGGTGAATGTTTACGGTATCCTTGGCAGGGGAGAGAAGGAGCTTCTGATTGTCGATACGGACGCTGCCCCATATGCTAAACTGGTGTATCGGCCTGATGATAATGCATCAGGGGGTGCCTCGGCCGATGATGACAGAACAAAAGACGGTTCGAACAACACATCCGCTAGGCCTGACAAGGAGGACCCGTCGAAGAGGTCAGAACAACCCAAACTACAGGGAGGAAGTGACTCTACAGGTGCTTCAACAACCCAGACACCGAAGCACACCGATTCATACAATATGTCCAGGAAGGCTACTCAGCCTATTTCACCATTAAGTGAGTCTACACTCGCTAACTATGAATCGATATCCCCCAGTAGCGCTACCAAAGACTACGACTATGTACCATTAGGACGTGGTTCTAGAGCGGGAAGTGATAGGAGCACAAAATCCATGCAGGGTTCAATCGTTTCGGGTCATTCGGGCACTTCAAGGAAGTCGAAGGGGTCAAGCCGCACCCGTGCTTCGAAAGAGTCTCTTGATTCGAAGAGCTTAACCTCCCGTCGATCATCATCGAAGAAAGCCAAGACGTCATCTCCACGGATACAAATCCCACCCCTTAAATCGGTGAACGATTCGATTCCGACTCCGACGGCACCAAGCCCAACTCCATTAGCTGTCCGACCCAAACTAACCATACCAAAGGATGCCCATAAGCGTCCACACATCCCCACGCCCCATCCAAATCCAGGACAGAAAGGCCAAGTCTCGATGGAACAGCAGAATACAATTTTAACTCCAACGACAGCTTTTGATGACTTGAGTCCACAATTCCCAACCAGGTCCTTTTGGGCTTCTTCAGACTCGCACCTACGAAACTCCAAGGAATTACGCAATCAATCGCCTATATTAGAACATTCATCGAAGTCCCCAAAGTCTATTGTTGAAGACGTGTCCATATCGGTGGGGTTAGGTATAGAGGGTAAAAAATCGAAGCCTACAAGCAAAGATGTCATAAATCCCTCGCCAGTGAAGCCGCGTGTCTCTAGTCAATCGAGAAGACGTGGACGCGCAGACTCAGTGTTTGACCAGAGACCTAGTTCGACTGGAATCGCTCAACGCCTCGACACCATGAGCCCAAGGCCAGACTCCTCGGTTGGGAAGAAAGTTGATACATCCTCGCCTTACCCATACCGTCCTTCTTCGCTGAAATCACGGAACACAAGTCGGAACCGCCCTGCTAACCCTGTTCTTGAAGATGACCCTCTTGAGCAACAATATTTCGATTTCGCAGGAGCTTCTATCCCAATCAGTGCGAGCCCCAGTATACATGACAGCTCCGCGGTTAGGGGCTCCTCAGCCGTGTTCCGTCCAGAGAACCGCATGAGCAATGTCGAATCGACATATCGCCAAACATCCCATACATCGCGTACGTCTCGGTCGCGAAGTAATAGTTATAAAGCCCCAAACCCATCAGTCCAAGGGGTTGTAGGGAATTCTTGGCAACCCCGGGCCATTAGCCGCGGACGGCAGCGAGCACCAAAGGAGCTCACTGGGGCGACAAACAATACGGATATCAGCGGAAGAAGCGGCTCACCAAAGTGGTCTGTTCAAGGGGATGTCGATAGCGAGGACGATGACGAGATTGTGGAAGAGATCATCGTACGACGCTCACCGAGCTGCGCAATTCATGGTGACAGACATCATCAAGTTGGAACTCCAGGACAAGAATCCAACGTATACACGAAAATTGCCAACGTGGAGAGGCGTGATTCGTCACGGGTAATTCCTGAGCCGGAAAGACTATCGAACATTCAGAGTGCGACGGGAACCTCAAATAAGTCTCCCGAAAGCGAGCTCGAGGCACAACCAAATTTCTACGCCTCTTCTACCGAGGATCTCACCGATGCAGAACGCTTACTGGCAACACACTGGTTCTTGTTTGATCCAAAGACACCAAAGGCTATGGTTTTTGAGACGGAGGGGAATAACGTCGCACCTAACGCGCCTCGGTCCGCCCCTTTCGTCCAACCTCTGAAGATCGCGAAGCATATCGGGCAAGAGGCACTGAGCAATGTTAGGCCAAAGAGTGCCGTCTGGTAGCGTTGGAACTTTTAACGTGTAATCAGGTTATAGGAATGATTCGATGCGCTGGGAAAATGTGTCACTGCACTAAGCGAGGAGTTGGTTTGGTTATTAGACCCGGACATTCATTCCATCTGAGCTCTGAGTTTTACCTACCTAAGTTGTACTAGAATTATAAAAAAGTTCACACGTAAAAATTATAGGTGGTTGTCATCGACAGCTTGATTGCTGGGCTTTGATCATGTGATTAAGTGAGATGTTGGTGAGGTCTTTAGGGTTCAGGGGCAACCCTAGCAAAATAAATTAACTTGAGTACCATATTCTCAGCTTTCCGCAGTTCACGTTTTAAGTATAGTCGATCTGGTACATTCTAATAGCTACCCATCTATCTGGGTACCTCCTAACGTTATCGCCAGTCAACTCAGGTAGGTAAGCATCTTCCAGATGGAAAGATTTATGACATACATCCGGTGTTTGCCTCAGACATGTTGCAAGGCAAGACGGTTGCCTACCAGGAGCTTTGCTCTTTTGGTACAATGGCAAACAAATTTCCCGGCGTATGTAGGAGGTAGGTAGGTAAGCAGCGTCCGGATCTGCTGTGAAACAGAAGTTATTCGAGTCAAGTGGCTCGTTAAGTAGTCGTAATCCTAGTGTTATTACGTCGATTTCCATGTAACAGGTATTTGTCACACGATATTGCGGTAGCACGAAGCCCTGTCCTTTCCTCTATGATGTAGACGACTAGGTTAGGTTAGGTACCTACTCAACTGACAATACCTAATCAAAGAGGCAATATACGGGAAAATACCATGACGTTTCGTACTGATTGTTATGTAGTTGGCTGAAACCTGAAACTAGGTACGTTCTTGTTCTGACCTCGGCCTTTTCAACTGGACACCCTTACTATATGCATCGATCGTATGCAAATACGACCAGACGCGTGGCTTGTTCGAAGTCGTTGTCGCTACCTAAGTTTGTAGTAGGCAGTCCAACTACTATTTATGGTTGATTGATAGTACGAATTTATCGCTATAGGTATCGCGATGGGAAACCAAGTAGGATGTGGAAGTCGAAGCCAGTTCCGGTTCCAGTTCCAATTCCGGTTGAAAAGTAATTGCGATCGCCAGGCTGCCTCATCTGTTATCCCGACGTGCCTGCGGCCTAGCTTTGCGGCTGTCTGCATTGGTAGCCAGATCTGTGAGATGTCTCATTTTACGTAGATTCCCGTTTCGAAAGGGACAATACATACCTAGGTAGCCTGCGGCATCTTATACAGCAAGCCGTATAAGTACGTAGGCAAAGATCGCAATGTCAGCGCTGAAGAATGAGGACAGCTCAAGCCGCATTACTCACTTCACTCCTCTTTCCAAGATAAGTCGTTGATAGGTACTATCAAATTCATTTTTGAAGATGCAGAAGTTTGTAGCCCCCTTCCTTTGCCAGCTCTTCGCGCTCCTCGCCCAGGGAGAGAAGCATCCGCAGCCGCAGGCGGTCGGGAACTGGACGCTTTCCAACGCGGCCCGCACGCGGTCCGCGGGCAACGAGACCTGCGACTGGAAATTCGTGCTGTCGCAATCGGAGGCGCCTCCCGACACGTCTCCAACGGTATGTCGGTTCACTGTGGACGCGGACAACGGGCACAACTGCGACACGGTGACCTTCTCCGGCATAGCTTGCAGGGGGACCGAGCGGTACAGTGTCAACGGCGGACACGCGCCCGAGGGGTGGATAGTCATGGTGTTGCTGGATATCGAAGAGAATATCGAAGCGTATTTCGGCTTCGACGACAAAGCTTTGAATGCCGGCGCCCATATCCCCGAGCAGATCATGGCTGCGTACCCGCCGACGACCTATAACAAGCCTCGCGCCCGAGGTCTTGGCGAAAAGCCCCTATTAGCGCGGGATAATGGTACCACATGGACTGTTGAGAATATGTATCGAGGTTAGTTATATATTGTGCTTCATTTCAATTTTTCATTTGGTGGTATACTGATATCCTGTCCAGCTGTAACACCTTCCGAGAATCGTATTTTCATTGACATGCTTATCTTGGACGGTTCCCCCGAGGGGATAGTCTGCCAACTCGCGCTGCAGGCCCCTGAAGACACTGATGCCAAGACCTGGGGCTTCTCAAACGCCCATTGTATTGGCAATGACTGGATAGTTCATTGGGGATATACGCCTGACCATGATGCTGGCATAATGACACTCGTTCCGTAAGTTAATCTAGCTACATTTTATCTCTCCGTGAATCGGTTGGCTGATAAATTAATGCTATGAGCAGTCCGAGTAAAGATCGATATGCGTTCTTTGGATATAGAGATATCAATTCCCATGAAGATCTAGGTACGGCTGGGCCAAGTGAGGTGCTTCCTTGCAACTGCGGTTAGGCTTCGTCTACTTCTTCCTATCAAGCAGATTCGACTACTAGACGGGAATACTAGAAGGGGTTAGCCATCGAGAAAAGCTGTAATGGGGGACTTTACGATGAAGGAGCTTTGAGAAGTGGAGATTGACAGCACCAACCATGCCAGTCTTTTTTGTTTTATTTCTAATACCTAACTCTTTCCAAGTTACTTTAGGGGCAGAAAATTTATGGATTATATCAACTAGTAAAACAGCTTCGAGATAAGTTACTTTTACCCATCTTCACTCTTTACTCCATGGAATTATTCTCAAGTTGATGGCCTAGGCTTGTATTCACAGCTTACATCCTGTAGTTCACCACAAATGGTAAGGCTTGGGGATACAGAATATCTAACTGCATACGGGACTGCAGTAGCGTGAACCAGTTCCACATGGAGCTCCAGAAGACAATAAACTAGGCGCATTTTTCGGATGCTTTAGAATCCACGTCAACGTGGCACCAGCAACATCGGCTTCCTGTGCTATTACATGCAGACGATGGGGCTAAAAATATTACGCGCATCACTTGGGTGGCCCTATATTCGACCGTTAGCCGCGCAGGTGTAGATGTTGGTTGTAGAAGAAACGAAGATGATGCAAATTCTTGTCAGTAGGCCACTGTCTCGGTAGCCGTGTGGCACAATAGAAGACGGTAATGGAAGAATTCTTATTCCAACATCTTGAAAAATGATGACAGGGGAGAAGATGAATTCACCCTTGATCTCCTGATCTTTGACAGAAAACTCCGTGGGCGATATTGGAAGCTCACCTTGGTATCCCACTATTTATGCGAGATGATGATAAAGATATCAATCCCCGTTTGCCTTGGCTATGGATATGGATCTGGTAATCTGCCACGTACGACCACCGTATGCGACTCTCCGGGTCAGATGGCGTTTGAGTAACCCGACCACCGGGAGAGATGGCAGGGATGCACGGTAGCGATATTATCCATGCGACGAGCTAACCCCTTCATATTATTTAAGCGCGATTAGGCCGCTTTCTTGGGCTAGGTTCCGCGCGGAATTCTTTAGAGGCTTCATCGTTAAGCGCCTAAGTAAGGGAGTACTGATTCTTCGTCTAGAACCATGGTATCGGGTTGTATAGACGTCGGACAAGAGTCAATATGCAAGTAATGATCCCTACCTGTTTGCCTGAACAAATGAAGAATATGTTGAAGGTCGCGGGGTTAAAGACCTAGTAGTCGTAATGGCTACCTATTGACAGAGTATTTTCAACTACGAAAAGAGGGCAGCCATCAAAGAGGTCTTGATATACCCATTGTGAAATATGAAGTTAGTGTTGGTGTTAAGTAGAAAATGTCAAAAAAACGGATCCTTCACCGAAGCATCAGGTGAGTGGGGCACTCATTAGGTACCTAGGTACGTACGTGAAGTACTAGAATGCACCTGCAGTCATACGTAAATGAAGCGAAGCGTTGGCTCTTGCGTCTGCAATGCAGCCGCTATCACTTTTCATACAGTTACGCCTTTGGATCCTATTCGTGGCTCCTCTGCTTTTACACTAACAAAATTTAATATGCACACCAACAACCTCGAACTATAAGCACAAGAAATGCGTTGGGGCCTCGAGGTCAGCAAGCCTTGTCGTATGACTTTCGTCTTCTCGAAGCTTTCCCTACCCTTCCAAGATAATAGAAGACAAAGGGAAAAAAAAGAAATAGAAAAGTAACAAGAAAAACAAAACAAAAGACAGATAAGTATCCCCAAATAGTTCATGAATCTAAGCGAGAAGATTGGTCTAAACATTAAATCCAGTTCGAGCTTCCCGTTCTGTCCGTCATCCCGTGCACCTCGTGCTTATGCGCCTTTAAAGAATTCGTTGAAGATTTGATATGACATGATATGACTGTTGATACGAGGGGCTGGAGGGGTAAATGAAGTTCGTTTGAGCTGAGACCCCGGCCGGTCGCTGGTCTGGCCGGCGTCTACGAGACCCGCTACTTAGACCCGCTAGATCTACCTGGCATCGTTGCATGATAGCCTATCATTTTTCATGCTCTTGTCTCTTCCTGGATTAGTCTCAACATCTCCGGTAGGGGACTTGGCCAATCAATATCTAGGACTGGACTTGGCTCTTACTTCGCGCTTCCCACCTCTTCCCGCTCTCTTATTATTGGTTACATGTTTTTTGTCGCCTGTTCATCCCCGGAGGTGTTACGGCCGTTCCATTGGATCGTCTATGGCCGTTTTTTATGGCCAAAGAAAACCCAGTCCTATTATCAGAAACATTCTCCACAAACGGACATAAGAGAAACTCTTAGACGCACTCTTTACTTAGCACAAATGTAAAATTGCATGCGAGCTTACAGGATGTTGAGCTCCGTCTCCGCGCAGCCGCTTGCCTCGCGGTGGGATGCGGGGTGAGCTGAGTAGAACGGTCATATATGAGACGGAGATCCTCCTACACGGCGGGCTGGGAGCCTCATACTCTTTGCGGATATTCCTATCCACTCCTATCCACTGGCAGGGCCTGTTGCTATCAAAGAATCGGAGAGGATTTCGTCAACACAAAGTGGACCGCGGTACTAGGAGGTTTGCCATGCGTTCTAGGTACACCACCCTTATAGGAACCCCGTCCTCATAATATCCTCATCCCCCGCCTACCCACCAATCTCTTTCGACCGTAAGGTTCCGCACCCGCGAAGATGGTCTCTTCAATACTGAGCCGTGGCATACTACTTCTGTTATTCGGCTTTGTCAACTGTCTTCAGGTTACGCCAGGGTCCCCGTGTGCTGCAGTGTGCTTAGATCATCCGGATGACGACGCACAAAACCCGGCAGCATCTTCAACAAATTCGTCAGATATCGCTTGTCTAGATAGCGAATATGGCTCTTCGCCAGCGGGTATCAAGTTCAAGAACTGTCTCAGTTGTCTAAAGGACAGCAAGGCTGTAAGCGGCTCTGAGAGCGATGTTTCTTGGTTTTTATGTGAGATAACTGATTATGTTGTTCTGTATATGATCGTAATGACTAACATAGGTCTCATAAGACAACTTGAGATATGCCGTCGACGTATGCGTTTTTGGTTCTCTAAACGCCCTCAAAACCATCTCAACCCCGTGTGACATCGACTATGGATGTGCTCCTTTGGCTGAGTCGCTCAAGTATGGCATTTCAAACCTTAATAATGCATCGGAATTTGGGTATTGTACAGCAGGAAACGGCGCATTTAAAAACGAATCTGTTGAAGCATGTTATCAATGCTTTCAAGCAAGTGATGACCAGGTTTACTTAGCTAACTGTACGATCTTTCATTATGTGGCTGCCAGTTTAGACGAGGCTAACTGATGGGCAATAGTTCTCATTGCTCTGCAAGCTGGTTGCGAACAGACACCCGCACCGGGTAGCTTACTTGGTATATCGGGAACGCTGTTCTCTGATACGCCAATCAAAGTCACTGCGCCGCCGACCGACGACAACGACAACGACGCAAACACGTCGAAGACTGATGACTCGAACCCGACGTCGATGACGACTGGTACTATTGTAGGCATCGCTGTTGGAGCTGCGCTGCTATTTTTGGGTGGCCTAGGACTCTTTATAGTTCATCGCCGTCGCGAGAAGAGGGCTCGAGAACGCAATGCCCTAGGCTCAGACTACGATCCTCGAGGAGGAAGTGGCTCTATCACAGCACCAAGTAAAGGAGCCTTTACAGCTTACGATAGTAGACCCTCCGTGTCCATGATAAGCGGTTACGAACTTAACGCTCAGCGGGCATACATGAACGACGCAAATTACTACGACTCCCTGGAAAAGGAGATAGCGGCGCGGCGGGCAAACTACAGCCTGGATCCACGACAGCTTCCTACCCACCCTGCGTACATTCCCGGAAACGTGAGCCGAGGTCCTTCCAGGGCAGCTTCTCCAGCGCCCCCGGCGGCTGTGAAACATCACGTGCCGGACTCTTACGCCATGCAGCAATATCTGAATGCGGTCGAAGACATTGTTACGATACCCATCCCGCCACCACCATCGTCGCACCCTCCGTCTCGAACTTCAAACCGGTCACCCTCTCCAACGGACTCCGCAACAGCGAGACTTATAAGGAACCCCCAACCGGTACCTCACCCCCCGCCCCCGCCCCCTCCGGCTCGCCACAATAAGGTCCCGTCGCTGTCGATGCCATCGGTACCCCGCATCAAAATACCGAGGAAGTACTCTCCGCCGGTAATATCCGTACAGGGCGCAACGCCCGTCGACACACAAGAGAACCAGCCTGCTACCGGTAACGCGCAGACATCAAAGCCGCTGACGATCCACGAACGGCGGTTCCACGATCGCGGCTTGTATATTACGACTGCCGCAGACATCCAGGGGTAGCAAATAGCGCATCTCAACCAGCCACCGCGGCTGAGAGAAGAAGATATAAATGAGAGAGCCGGGGAAGACGAGAGAGGAAGGCAACTCTTTCTACGATTAGAGGTGTATTATGTACGATTCATGCATCGGGTGTATACATCTGCATAGATACCCAGGGAAAAATGTTCTGGTTAATATTAGGAACGGCGTTTTTAATTTGGGATGCTTCGCTTGAGACGAGGCGTAGGCAGGTAGATTACTGGAACGGCATGATATCGATGGGGAATGAGAATAGGAGACTATGCATACCTATATAATTTTATGGCGCAAACAGAAGCCATCTTATACCTGTTACTAGACGTAACGTTCTGTCGCTTTGGTTATCGGACCTGGGATAGCGAGGAATATTGTAAATAGACCAGTCACGTGTTATTATAAGTCAAATGAAGGAATACCAAGGACGATAATAACGATAGTGCAATCAAGGCATTACTACATATTATTTGTTCTTCTGGGTGACTACCAATTACTTTATATAAACCTGTATTACTTAACCCAGACGTCTTCCAGGCCCTTTAGTCCTCCATGAGTCTGGTAGAGGGCCAGTCCTTCCTCCCCCGGCAGAGGGGGCAGTCGACTGGCCATAGACAGTATTCTGGACAGCAGGTGTGCTCATAATCCATGAAAGGAACCGAGGCGTAGGAATTAGGTTTGGACCATGTCCGAACTCGGGATATATCCGAGTGAGAAAGTCGTGAAGGTGAGCAGCAACGAGGCCAGTCAACCCAATCTTCAAGCTCTCCCAGCCATTCGGAAATAGAAGCTGTACGAGCAGAAGACAATAAGGCATTAGTTGTGCGGGGATAGTGATGATATAAAAGTGGGCGTTCATCCCTCGCTGATCCTGCGTTGCCGTGTAACACAAGGCAATGAGCAGAGCGTGGAGGAGCATGAAACCACCTGTGAAGAACGCATTCAGAGGCTAATGCGCTAAAAGTTAGCAAGTCGTTCCTCTTCTCGATGCACGGTCAAGATTATAGGAACTAGGGCTAAGTATATGTATATATGTAGGGCGCTGAAAACCACCCGAGCAAATGCGTCCGAAGGACATTGCTCGAGTCATCCAATTAGACATCCCACCATGCCCACACTCCGGACTGGCCCTATTGAGGTATGCGAATGACGGGCCAGCCACAGTGCAGGGGTGATCTTCCTCATTTCCAGGAACCGTCATAGCTGTAGAGGAAATCCACTATGCGGGCAGATATATGAGGTGCTTTTGGGGTAAGGGGAGAGGAGGGGCTAAGATAGGTGGATATATAAAATTTCTGATGCAAAAGATGGATCCATCTCTGAGCGAATGGATGGGTTACGAAAAGGTGAAGAGATTTTGACCTACCAGAATGACGCAGGCGAGGAAGAAGAGGTACCAGATCATATCCTCCTTCTTCGAGAACTTGGAGTTACCCGTCTCAAGCTGGCTTAGATAATTGAATATGAAGTAGGTATCAAACAACACACTCATTCCGGATCCTGTTAAGAGGAAGCTCGTTACGATTAGATATAGAGCGGGCGGGAACTGAATGAGCCGCGAATAGTGGAAGATGAATGGCTCGGCATTCAGCATGCCCGTGTAGACTCCTACAGAGCAGAGGAACACCGCCGTCGCGACCGTTCTGTAGAGATTTTCGTTAGCTTGGGTGAAGCTCTTAAAATGGAAGCGGCAATGCGAACTTACCTAGCGATCGGAGGGGTGCTCATGTAGACACTAACCATGTCCGCCATGATTGCGGTAGTTAGAGTATTTGATCAATTACTCTAAGAGAGGGGAAAAAACAAAAACAACTTTTGATTTACGAAGTGTTGATGGAAAGAGGTGTTTTTGCAGTTCCTATTCGCAGGTGAAGAAATAGAGGACAACAAAGACACGTATTGCCTACAACACACACGACTACAAGAGCCTCAAGGTGGCAATGACGAAGACGGTGGCACGGCACACGGGGAGGCAGGCAGCGCTGCCGTTCGCATGGTTGGGCCAATTGGAAGTTCACCTCGGTCGGAAGAGGAACGACGGGAATGGAAGGTTAAAGAAGGAGAAGATTTTCTGTTTCGTGTCAAATTTGGAACGAGAAAAAAAATAGTTACTGGGTTAGCTTGATACGTTATGTAAGCTTCGGCTAGTTTAGCCTCTCGGTCCCACCCTTATCAACACCTTATCAGTCCCCTAGCTAGATTTACGAAAGCACGTGATGATGCGGATAGTAACATAAGCGTTGTTTTAATTTCAAGCCTGGGGGAGCTTATTAGATATGGGAAGGTTTGAGTCTAATTGGCTAGAACACTCTCTTACATTGTATATACCTACCTAGATAATATAGTATTCAATCCCTATTGTTTTAACCAATTAGGTTGAATCCTTTCTTGACTGGTCTTTGTACATTGAAGATTGATCTAGGTATAACACCGATCAACTCGCACAATACCATAGTCTAGACACTTATAACCGAGCCAGATCAATGATGTAGTTATTTCTTGTAACGTATTCTTTTTAAGCTCAAAGCTGAAAGTCGGGTTTGCTATATCATCAATAACAGTTTCCTATATATTAATATGCAGTCATCCATTATGGTCATGTAGGTTTCAGCCATGGCCATTCGCGAGACAAGATTTGCCAGGCAGAACTTGGAGTTGGTACGCCACTAAACAACAAGGTATAAGTTTCTACTGTAACGTATTTTATCATTTCCCAAACCTAAAATAAAGCAAACCGTCTCTAGCATATGTCCCTCCGCGCGGACTGGTACCCTTAAGGTTATCTTTCTACTGAAACTAAATAAGCTTCTCCCTAAATATTTAAGTTTAGCGATATATTATCCGCGAGCCGTTCCCTCTCCTTGTTTATCCATATGTATTGTTTATATTTATCAAGCACTCCTAATGTTTTCAAGGACTACCTATAAGTATTTCAGCAACAGATCAACTTGCTATCACATATCTGCTCCCACTTTCCACATTTTGGTTAGAAAAGCTCACAGCCGTCGAGATGCGTTTCCCTACCTGTATCTTGGCCTTCGCTGCCTTCGTTTTTGGGCAGGACGTTCAGCCGGTGGACACATGGACGCTGTACAACAGCACAATCACATGTGACCTGACAACCTGCCTATACAATTTCTTCGCGTACAAGCACAACTCCGGAGAGACGGTCCAGTGCCATCTTAACAAGACGGGAGCTCCCGGCATAACGACTTTCTTCGTGGACCAGACCTGCCAGCGGGATCCCCGCCACACGCTTACTCTGAGCTGGGCGCCCGATCGCTCGGTCATACTCTGCATAGCGGACATCCACGAGCACAGGAACGCGTTCTACGGGCTAGAGAAATGGGAGATCGCCGAGAACAGGATCGTTCCGAATAAGACGGAATGGGCGTGGCGAGCTGGAGAGGTCCCGCTTCCAAGCAGCACTTACGCACGCCCGGTCACTACGTTGCAGCAGTAATGCTTTACGAACATCTCGGAGCCAGCGTTGGTATAGTTTCGTGTCAACCAACCTACGGTGATTGGGGTTTTATCTGGGCACAAATACTATATTTACCTTTGCATTATTTTGGATTACAAGGCTGGAGTTTTATGTTACCTGAAGCCGACAAATTGTAAGGCTTATCGGGTTAGGAAACGGAGTAAAAAAGCGAGAGATACCTGGAATACCACGGTCCATCGTGGGATTGCATTAGATTGGTTTATGGATTAGTCTTGTTGACGACACATGGCTACATTCAATATCTAGGTCCTATTGAGGTCTGCGTTGGGGAGCATTACAGGGCTTATAGATTAGCGAGTTTCAATACACAACTTGACTTTTAAGATTTCATTTCTGATCTATCTACGGGTGCACGTCTATATTGACGAAGTCGTTTCCCAATAATTCGTAGTACGCATGAGATGGTATACCGAGAAATCCCATTTGAGGCGTCCGAAAACTATCAGTCTTTAATATATGACCTTGTAGTCTATATTTTCGTGTTGCAGTGCGTTTTGTTGTGTGTTGTTCAACGTATAAATTTCACTAGGGTAATCTCCATGGACCGTGGTGTAATTCGTGACGATCTTTTAGTCATCACCTACCGTAAGAAAATTGTCTTCATGTAGTTAGTCGACCTTACGTTCTATATATATTTCGCTCGACCCCCTGGGAGTCTGACATTTTGACTCATTTATTTTTCTCCCACTAGCGCTGACTGCGTTGCTCAACGGTTCGGAAACAAATAAATATCCTCCTATATTTCTTGTTAACTTCACTCTTCTGTTCTGTTGTTTAAGTTAGTCGCCTCTTTTTACACACACACACAAGATCCTCTCGAAATTTGATCAACTTAATCTCTAGAAAAGGGGTAAAAATGTCGGATCACGTGTCCGATGTCCATGGCTCTGCGGAGATCACCGTAGAGCCCAATTTGCACCAACGGTTGGTAATGGTTCCTGATTCTGATTTGAGCAATGTTACTGACGCGAGCTTGATTGTTCCGTTTGCAGAGGCAGGAAAATATTCCCAAGCCCCTAGCGACAAGAATGAACACTCATCTTCGGTCACCACTTGTCCCGCGACTGATGACGATGGTCGCATAGCCACTGAAGATGAAATGCGCGATCTCCTCAACGTTGTTGACCGAATTCCTACGAGGCTTTGGGTAGCCTGTCTCGCCGGTATCCTCGAGCGCTTCGTATGGTATGGGGCAACTGCCCCTCTGCGTGAGTGCATCGTCCAGTCCCGTGTTCAGGGTGTTTGGATCGCTAACTAGTCATTTTGTAGAGAACTACCTTCAAAACGCTTCTGGTGGCGAGGTGCCCGGGGCTCTTGGTTTAGGACAGGCTTCTGCATCCAACATCGTGAATGCGCTCATCATCGGGTCTTATATCACCCCTGTTCCCGCTGCTGTGGTTGCTGATAGCTGGCTTGGCCGTTATAAGACCATGCTATACGCTGCTATGTAGGGTGGATTTCAATTTTTATCGTCTCCCTTACTCCTGTCTCTTGGTGTCCTTAAACTAGGAATTTAATCTAACACAATATTAGTATCGAATCAATTGGGGCGACAATCCTATTCGCAACTTCGCTACCTCCCGCCATTCGCGGAGGAGCTGCTTTGGGTGGCGTTATCCCTGCTTGTATACTGCTGGCTGTGGGATCAGGGGCCTTCAAAACGACAGTGGTTCCATTTATTGGTGAGTAACACGCATCCAAGCTTCGCGGAACTTTCAAGCTGACGTTCGCAGCCGATCAATACGACCAGACCGAGCCTCGAGTTATCACCAGGAAGACGGGCGAGAAGGTTGTTACCAGCCGAGAGCTTACCATTACGTATATTTACAATGCATTCTACTGGTTCGTATACAACCTTCCTCTCTGAACGAAGCGGTTCTAATAAAATAAATAGGGCTGTAAATATGGTAGGCTTCTTTGCCGATTCCACGCCATTACTAGAGAAATATATTGGTTTCTGGGTCGCCTACTTGGTCCCCTGCTGTTGCATGTGGCTAGCCCTGATCCCGATTCTTCTCAGTCGCAACTACTTTGGTCAGTTCATATAAATTGTAGACGATAAAGATAAACTAGCTGACAACTTTCTAGTGCGAGAATCTCCAGCAGGTAATATTATGCCTGACGTGGTATCTGCTCTACGCTACGGCATAGCCGGAGGTCTTCGAATGGACGCCGCAAAGCCAGATGCACAGCTCCAACATGGACGACAAGTTGCCTGGAACGACTCGTTTATCAATGACATCAAGCGAAGTCTTTTAACATGCCGAGTGTTGTTAGTGTATATCTTTCTCCATATCATGTTACGGCGTCTAACATTTGTGCGATAGGCTCCTTTTCCCCATTCACTGGCTCTGCTACAACCAAACCTTTAACAATCTGATCTCCCAGGCCGGACAAATGGTCACTTACGGTATCCCCAATGACATGATAAAAATTGCCGGAGCCATTTCGGGTATTTTTGTCGCACCCGTAATCCAAAAGGGATTATACCCTTTCCTCACGAGGAAGCAAATCTTATTTAGCCCGATCGCACGCATGACTGTCGGATTCGCCGTTCTTACTCTGTCTATGGTCTACACAACAATCGTCCAGAAGCTTATCTACCAGACAGGGCCATGTTATGACACACCCCTAGCATGTCCGGATGCCCTTGATCGTACCGTGCCTAACCAGCTTTCGGTATTCCTTCAACTTCCCATTTACTTTGGAGGCGCGTTAGCAGAAGTTTTCTGTCTGACCACCGGCACCGAATATGCGTACAACCATGCTCCTAAGAGCATGAAAACGCTGGTTCAATCTATCTGGCTCGCCATGGCCGGCATTGGGTCGTGCTTGGCGCTGGCGTTTACACCGTTGACCATGGATCCTCACTTGGTCACCATGTACGCCATCTTGTCCGGGCTATTAGGCGGGGCCACTCTCCTGTTATGGGTGCTCTTTCGCAATGTGGACAGATTGGACAGCGACAATGAGTAATGGGATGAACGAAAGCCTGGTTCGCTGGTCCGACCTGAGGAATGATGCTGTGGAAAAGATCACCTGGGATAGAAGTGGTAGATCGTTGGTATTCTCCAATTTTGTTAGCGGGGCTTGAATATGAAAAATATACCTACCTAAAGCAAACTGCCTTGTTATACAACTAAGCTTAAGTCAGGCGCATTGTTTCTAACACAGAAGAGCAAATATTTGTTAAGGAAGTCCCGTAATGAGCGTCATATGTAGAGTGTATATTAGAAATAGTAGCTGTGTGGTAGAGTATATAATTAAGACTTACCTTTGTCCCCTCTTGCAAGGGCGTTGTACGTCAATTATATATAATTATGCTGCGTATCTATCCCTAGTTGATATCAATAAGATCCTGGCATGTACTCGTGCCTCCTAGTCTTGGTTCAGAGGGCTTGTATGTTTATTGCAATTTGAAACATTATAATACGAGAAGAACATGGCTACGTATCTAGATACTCATATAAATAAGCTCATATCCTCCAGTAATCCTAAGTTGGTCGTTCAAAAGACCCTAAGCGAGTACCCAATCCCGTATCTCTCTCTCGCCGGGGGCTTGATTATTTCTATACGATCCTTGTTCCCTTCTATCAGCGCATAGGCAAGTCGACTGCTGGAAGATACGATTTATAATAGGTGTTCCTGGTGATGGGTGTCACATGAAAAGGAACTGCCAGGGTTGAACTAGTAATACCTGGCATTCTATTCTCGTCCAAGGGAACTAGCTACCCTCTATGTAGACTGCCCTACTCTAGCCAGTCTATCCCTATAATCCCACATATCCCTAACACTCTATGTATGAGCTATATCTACCTGTCTATTGACTTGGTACACTAACTATTTCAGTGTGTAAGAAGGCCTCTTTTATATATATGTTATACATCAAGATACCATGTACTGTAGCTAGAAACAGTCCCTTGACCACTGATTTTAACCTCCACTTTACCAACCAAGTCACCAAGAGCCGATTAGATACTCAGTATTACCTCTTCGTATCTTATGCATCAGATATAGTATTACTGCCTTTTAAAGCTTAATAGCTATCAGGTAGGTAGGCATAGATGTAATCCTTGTTGCGAAAACACATCGTATGATGCAATTTACCCCTATATCAGTCAGAAAATAGGGGTAATATTTTTATGTATACTTCCTTATTGGCGCTAGATACATATTAGATGACAGTGAATGCTGTTTGACATTAGTAAACGTCAGTTTCATGTTTTTGTATTTTTTTTTCTTTGCACATTCACAATTGAATATGCCTCATGTACCTACCTACCTTGTAAGAGGCACGTGGGCCACTTGCATCGGCGTTCCTTCTAGGTATCTCTTGTTTGCAAAATTTTTCTTCCATAGAATATGTTGCTATGAGACGAACTTCAGGTCGCATGGCTAGTACGTTAATCACGTACACCCCGCGTTCTGGTTGTTCTCCCATCAGGACGCGTCGCTGCCTTCGTAACAGGCATACTTCGTTCATTTCTCCCACCCACCTCTCCCACAACTTTCTTTACCCAACCATTGTATTCACAACGTTCCAAAAATCCACATCCCGGGCGGCTTTTTATCTGAAGCCCAACGAAGAACGGTGGTGTATCATTTGTTATATCCTACAGTTATAGCAAATAGTTTTCTGCTCCTTTTCTGTTGTTGCTTTCTTAGCCAACCACAATTTTGACAGAAGTGTAACTGCCACTCCGGCGACAGTGCCATTTGAATCTGTGTTCTAAATTTCGGCGACAATAGTGAGATAGCACCTTATATTTCTTTTGCAAACTGTATCGAACGTTTTGCTAGTACTCACCGGCGAAGTCAGGTCTCCTGTATCGCCGAATTACCACCACTAGCACCACCACCACCTTTCAATTGAAGTATACCTAATCAACCTGTCCAAATATGTCTCAAGGTAAGTACCTCTATACCATTGGAAGTTTTATAGTTATAATAGTCTTATTAGTATTAACTTATTTAGGTACTATCGTTCCCACCTTGTTGCCGTTGGGCGACCAGGCCAATCTAGCTCCTGGAAGTTGCAGCGTTCCCGAACCTGAACCCGAGCTCTCTTAGCAAGAGAAAGCGCGCAGGAAGGGACGGACACCACTACCTGATATCCCTCGATCACGCCGAGTCGAACCTGTTCACGACCCTGTTCACGAACCCTCTAGCCATGATCAAGAAGTGGAAGCACAGGAGCAAACGGCTCTTTTGCTTGAGGCACCCCAACCACAACCTCAGAATTCTGAGAGTTTGACACGTGCAAGATATCCATGCGACGTTTGTGGAGTGACTCTTAGTAGGCCTGAGTCGGTGCGAACGCACAAGAGAACAATACATATCGGCACGAGATGCTACTGGGGGGACTGCGTTCAAACCTTCGAACGTACCGAGTATCTTATACACCATCTCATAGAACACCAGACTCGTGCATCGACAAGTCATGAGGACTACTTGGTCTGCCATTGGCCCAATTGCACTGAGCGCAAGAAGCAAAAAGGTGAGATCCATCGACATATAAGGATACACAACGGTACTATACACGAGGAAAATCAATGAGGAAGCGTTTGGTTGCAATTTTCTCCAGCAGATGGATGGACACTGGGTAGCTAGGTATAACCGTGAAATTGGCTCTCTCTCAAGGGGGCTTTATCGGTTCACGTGCAATCGCGGCGAAGATAATTCTCTATCTTCAAAAGGATAATGACTTGAACTTTCTATATGCTAGGTATAGGAAGTAGCTTTGTTTCTGTCTTAATCTTAATGATAGCAATGATAAAACCGTCGGTGAAAACGAATTCACTCAAACCAAAGAGCAGAATCATCGTAAAGGGGAATACGCTTTTATTGATAAGATCGCATAATTGCATTTACCGGGGTGCTTTCGCTTACTAGGACGTCAGGTCGATCAACCGCAGCAAGGGAGACGTATTCTTCGCAAACAAGATCTTAATAATATTCCCACCAAGATGTTTTAAAAGAAGCCTTTCCTTCTACCTGAAATCTCGTAAGTTTGAACTAATGATTGCGTACAACCCCTTGCTTTGCGTCAATGGCTAGCCTTTTTACTCTCCGAGGTAGCATCACTCTTGAAGATGCATTAGACGAGGACGACGATGTGCTGGCGCAGCTACGTTATCCGGAACAGAAGAAGAAATTTTGGGCCTCATTAGTAGCCCGAAAACTCGACATCGAGGCTCTGGTTCGTTATCATTTAGGCGTTGACTGGTGCTATATATGCACGACGGAAGTTTGGGGGTCAGGCAGTTTCAACGTGGTCATCCCTATTCTTATTCGAGCTAAGACTCTAGGAGGTAATGAGCGAGTATATCTTCGTTTTCCATTACCGTATAAAATTGGCGAGGCCGAGTATAAAGGGAACGTAGAGGAAAAGCTTCGGACAGAAATCGCAACGTACATATGGTTTCAGCAAAATTGCTCCGATGTCCCTATTCCAACTTTGTATGGGTTTGGGCTACCGGATGGGAGCTATGTAAGCTTTGTGCCAAATGAATCCAGTTTAGTCGACCACAGTCTAATTTTGACAGTTTTCGCATCCAAGTAAAACACCGTTTTTGCTGAGAATATTGTGGGGGCTACGACGCCGGTTGCTCGCATTCTTCGGCTTTCCGGTCCCATCTCACTACATACGACGCAGATTCCAAAGCTCCTTCGATATGGGGTATATGATCCTAAGTGCAGCCAAAGGCCGCACTCTTGCCTTCTCGTGGGAAAAACACCGCCATGACAAGGCCTACCGACAGAGGCTTTTTCGCGACATGGCGCGCATCTGTCTGTCTATTAACAGAACTCCTCTGCCGCGCATTGGTTCACTTAGCTTTAACTCAACGGGCGTCGTCAATCTATCAAACCGCCCACTGGATATGTATTTTCATATGCTTGAAAATGAGGGCATCCCATCCGGCATCCCACGGCAGAGGACTTACACTTCAATTGAACCTTATATATCTGATTGTCTCGTCATGCAAGATAACAAGCTACTCTACCAGCCGAACGCCATTCATGACCAGGAAGACGGGGAAATGCAGCTTGCAGCTTTGACCGCCTTGCGAGCCACCATGCATCACTTTGTTCGTCCCGACTATCGAGATGGCCCTTTCTACTATACGCTTACGGACCTCCAACAGAACAACATATTCGTTGACGAGAAATGGAATATTCAAACTATTATTGACCTCGAGTGGGCGCAAGCCCAACCTATTGAAATGCAGCTTCCGCCGTACTGGCTTACGTCTAAACCAATCGACGACTTCAATAAAGCTGAATCCATCTCTGAGCTGGGAACTATATTTGAAGAGTATTTTGACATCTACGAAGCAGAGGAAAGAGCTATGAATGGTGTTTTGCTCCATGATCCTACCATGCGCCATGTGTGGAAAACAGGCGCTTTTTGGTATTTTAATGCAATCAAAATACCAAAAGGAATGTATAGGATCTTCAATACCAACATCCAACCCCTTTTCAACAAGGAGCACTGCAGAGGGTCTGTTTTGATCATGCATTCTTTTGGTATTGGGGTAAAGGGGTAAAGGGGCTTATTGAAAAGAAACTTAAAGATAAAGAGAAATATGTCGCGGAGATCAGAGAAACTTTCAAGATGACCGCGTATACACCGAATTAGTGATATGGCATACAACTAGGGATTGTGTGTCAGAGTGTCACAGTACCGTCTGTGAGGTAGGTAGTCCCTATAGGTGTAGATAACAACGTCAACCCCTCGACTTGACATCGATCTACCTTTTGGAAGTGTAGCGTTTTGGTAGTTATCTTCCGAACTCTTACAATGGTGTGCTCCATATGGGATGGTGGAAATGGCTTTCAGGATATGTGCTCTCGTGTTTCGCTCGAGGTTATCATTGACTAGCTGAACATGGTAGTCTGTCCTTCTGATAGGCTCCTCAAGTTTCCTCAACTCGTCCGAGAAGGAATTAATGTCGCTATTCCAAGCTATTTGCGACGCCGTCACATTCTTAAGACTTGTAAGAATGGACAGTGAGTTTTCAGACTCGGCAAGTTGAAGCAGATCCCAAACTTCCTTCTTTGCAGTCGTAATGGTGGAATGCTTCGCTTCAAGATCAGTTTTAGAAACAACCGCACTCTTCATTAGCCTAATCGCCCAATTTTTATCGCAGTAGTGGAGGATTGAGGATAAGTATTTTAGAATAGAGACGTAAAGGGATACAACCAACTTAGAGAGCTGCTCAAAAGCTTCCAGTCAGTCACACTCATGCTACCTAGGATAGATAAACTCGACAATGAGAGATGAGAGATGTGAGTGAGACTATAAAGCATACGTTGAATGCTCCGGTTGGAGAAAGTAGCGCTCAATTATGTTACAGCTAGCGATTATATTGGCTACAGTTTCAATAGACTGCAACACATATCCAAATGTTTCCATGGCATGAATGATATTTGAGCCAGTATTTGAGCAGTTAACTACAATAAGGAAAGCCTAGGAACAGTAAGGAAATTTATGGGACGTCGTTAAGGGCGTCAATGTGAATAGAGGATGGAGATAAGAGAGCGTTTTGAGGTAAAAAATTACAAATTTAGATGTTTAAAATTAGGTAGATGGTGTACTATCAAATAAATGTTATAGACGAGAAATCCCGCGCTTGAATCTGTATAAACACGAAAGACTTGAATAAGTTAGGTACTTCGTACGTTTGAAGGGTAAATGTAGCGTATAAACAGACCGTCAACAGCTGTTCACAGCTGACTGGCACGTGGCAGCACCCCTCAGCGACTCATACCATTCGGCAGTTGAAAAAAACCGCTAAAATCGCTAATAAAATAAGTATGAGTCAAAAATCGGACCTTGCTCTCAATTTAATTGTCTTATAAGAGTTCATCGTGAGAACCTCGATTCGTCCTTTTACTTAGGAACGATCGAAAGGCTCCCATGGCTCTTCAAAGTTCCTTGTGTCGGGTCCCAAGCCAATTGCGTCAATTGACTACCAAAGTCTCTGGCGCTCGTTTCTACTCGGCTCCTGTCAGTGGAAGCATTCCTGCTTCTAAGAGGAAATATGTCCCGACTAGCGGTACTTATCCGCAAGGATTCAAAGTCTCGGGAACGATAGTTGGTGTCAAACCGAAAAATACCACCAAGCCCGACCTTGCTTTCATCACTTCAACTACGCCATGTGCTGCAGCGGCCGTATTCACCAAAAATAAGTTCCAAGCTGCGCCGGTAACTTTTAGTCGCGCACTTCTACAAGAACAGAAGAACTTTGGGCTTCGAGGTGTAATTATCAATTCAGGATGTGCCAATGCCGTGACTGGAAAAGGCGGTTTAGAAGACGCTGAAAAAATGGCCAAGGCGGCGGACAAGGTCCTAGGTGCTGATAAGTCAACAATCGTGATGAGTACTGGCGTAATTGGGCAAAGGTAATGTACTTGAGTTTTCGCTAGGACTATAATTATGCACCTGTCATTCTAATTACCTAAGTTTTAGACTTCCGATCCAGAAAATCTTGGACGGAGTTCCTAAAGCCTACGAAGGCCTTGGAGATACTCATAAGCACTGGCTGACATGTGCCACCGCTATCTGCACAACAGATACGTTCCCCAAGTTGATCTCCAAGACGTTCAGACTGCCATCATCGCCATCGATTGAATATCGTATTGCCGGAACGACTAAAGGCGCTGGGATGATTCATCCGAATATGGCAACGCTCTTGGGTGTCATCGCTACTGATGCTCCTATTTCATCCTCTGTCATTCCACCCGTTCTTAAGTATGCCGTAGACAGGTCTTTCAATAGCATCACAATTGACGGAGACACGTCTACAAACGACACGGTAGCTTTACTGGCCAATGGAGCAGCGGGAGGCCAGGGGGTAACTACGGAAGATTCGGCAGATTATATCGCATTCCGGGATGTTGTTACCGACTTCGCGACCGACCTAGCCAAGCTTATCGTACGGGACGGAGAAGGTGCTACTAAGTTCGTTACTATTCGCGTAACCGAGTCTTCGAGTGAAGAAGGCGCTCGAAAGATTGCAAGTACCATTGCGCGATCGCCTCTCGTCAAGACGGCACTCTACGGCAAAGATGCAAACTGGGGACGGATCCTTTGCGCTACCGGCTATTCGCTAATCAGCGAGCCCGGACATCCCGTTAACGACGTGGAGGAAATAATCCCCGAGAAGACCAACGTGTCTTTTATTCCCACGGATGGAAGCCCAGAGCTGAAACTTCTCGTCAACGGCGAACCAGAAACGGTTGATGAGACCCGAGCGGCGCAGATTCTTGAGTTAGAAGACCTCGAGATCCTTGTGAGACTCGGAACCGGTAAGAAGGAGGCTACTTACTGGACTTGTGATTACAGCCACGAGTATATGTAAGTGATATATATATAAACTTGCTATGATATGGGTGTATTCAAGTACTGACGATTTTCACTAGCACCATCAATGGGGACTACCGTACCTAAATATGAAATATGAAATATGGATGACGCGGTAAAGGATCTCGTTTGAGTAGGAAGGTCTCTTCCTATTGGCTTCTCCATAATAGATCTCTCATACGAGTAGTTTGTAGGTGTATATAGCGTAAAGGATAAATGAGATGGAATGACTGAGATATGAACCTTATGAATGCTAATGATTCTCCGTTAACGGATTAAGTAATGAACATACCTAGAACGAATATTAGGTAGTTCCTTTCTTTATTGCATAAAATGTACCTAGCTATTGCCCCACCCTGCCCCACCAGTTAAAGCTCAGACGCGTCTTTTGGCCTTCGAAATACGCGTTAATTGATTTTAAATTGATTTTATATTGATTACCTAGAGGTATTCATTTCTAATTCAATTCACGTCCGGCGTCATTCCCCAATTACACCTGCTCTCATATAAATATAACAACACCAGCAAAACAATGCCAGCAGCAAAGCCGGAAGAGAGAGGCGAGTCTTCGACCTCAGCTGCTAAGAAGGCTTTAACAGGCGCTTCTAGCAGTAATGCCACTTACGAGTTGCCCTGGTACGTAACTTTTCAGTGTACCCATCTACTATGGAATCTGCACTAACACGCATCCTACAGGGTAGAAAAATACAGACCAGTCTTCCTCGACGATGTAGTAGGAAACACAGAGACTATCGAACGGCTGAAGATCATCGCCAAAGATGGAAATATGCCCCATGTTATCATATCGGGGATGCCCGGTATTGGAAAGACGACAAGCGTGCTGTGTCTAGCCCGCCAACTTCTCGGGGATTCCTACAAGGAGGCGGTTTTAGAACTTAACGCCAGTGACGAGCGAGGTTAGTCCACTTCAACTTATTTACCAAACTAAAAGGAAATCAAGACTAATATTTGTTATCAACTGTAGGTATCGATGTGGTCCGAAACCGAATCAAGGGCTTCGCGCAGAAGAAAGTCACACTTCCAGCAGGCCGACACAAGATCGTCATCCTTGACGAGGCCGACAGCATGACTTCCGGTGCGCAGCAGGCGCTGCGACGCACGATGGAAATCTACTCCAACACGACGCGATTCGCCTTCGCGTGCAACCAGTCGAACAAGATCATCGAGCCGCTGCAGTCGCGATGCGCGATCCTACGATACGGACGGCTCACGGATGCCCAGGTGGTCAAGAGACTACTTCAAATCATCGAGGCGGAGAAAGTACAGTACAGCGACGACGGATTGGCGGCGCTCGTATTCAGTGCCGAAGGCGATATGCGACAAGCCATCAACAACCTGCAAAGCACGCATGCGGGTTTCGGTTTCGTCAGCGGCGACAACGTCTTCAAGGTGGTGGATAGCCCTCACCCTATCAAGGTGCAGGCCATGCTCAAGGCATGCTACGAGGGCAACATAGATAGCGCTCTCGATACCCTGCGGGAGCTCTGGGACCTCGGATATTCCAGCCACGACATCATCTCCACCATGTTCAAGGTCACCAAGACCATACCCACCCTCAGCGAACACTCGAAGCTCGAGTTCATCCGCGAGATCGGTTTCACCCACATGAAGATCCTCGAGGGCGTCCAGACTCTGCTGCAGCTGAGCGGGTGTGTGGCCCGGTTATGCAAGATCAATATGGATCCCAAGCGGTTTGAGACCAAGGCGAAATAGAAAGAATAAGCGCATGTCAGTTATATGGGATTATTTAAAAGGGGATGAAGAAGATGTTGATATGAAAAGAAATGAAAAGACAAAGAGATTAGCGAAATGGCACGGGGAATTTTGCATGGCATTGCGCTGGCGTTTTACGAAGTCACGGTTCCCTGGTTTCTTCTTTTAAAAAGCTGGTTAGTACAGGAGGAGTGTCGAGAATAACAAAATTCGAGGCATTGTCTTCATGCTTTTATAATACAGATGGATGCATGGCCTAATGGCACGGAATCATGGAATACTACCCTGCTTTTGCTTATAGCATATTGCTTATTGCTTCTGATGACCGGCGATAACAATGAATACCTCCTAACCTGAGTTAAATAAATCCTTCTTCTTATTTCTTATTCTTCTCGGAAGATGTCCCCTCGTCTTCTAATTCCGCCAGCTCGTTCTCGTAGTCCGCCCATAAGGCGCGGTTCTGGGCTATCCTTCGCTGCATGCGTATGTGCTGCTCGTACTGCCTCATGCGGTAGTCGGCCTCGATCATGCTGCCGACGATCATGCCGGACATTTGGAGGTATCTAGTCTCATCTCACTCAGTGTTATATTCCTTCTCTCATGGCACTCATTCCAGGGCTGCAATTGCAGGAGTATCGAATAAATAATTATGATTGTCCATTGGCAGATGAAAATAAATGATGATATAGATAACTCACACTTTAAACTGGATGGTCAGCCCGCGATACAACGGCGACACGAGATAACCAATTCCGCCCAGGACGGCGGTCGCGGCGCCCCATTTCACGGCTCCGACGGCTGCGCCGCGCGCGGCTTCCCACTGCGCTTCCTTCGCGTCGTCGCTGTCTAGGGCATTGTGGGCGCGCATTGTCGCGAGGTCATCGCGGGGTTATCTACCTTCCTTCAGTATTTTACTTCGTATGCCGTCTGTAGGTAGTTTCTGAATTCCAAATCCAAAAAAGACAAGGTCGTCTTGTCTTATTGAGCTGATTCAGTTACTACCTTTCCGCCTCGTACTGTCAAATATAAATACTGAGGGGGAGTATCGCTTTGCAAGTATGCCGTGTGAGAGGGTACCTAAGATGTACTTTCTTTTTTTGTTGTCTATTTCGAGTTGAATGAGTCGTGAAGATTTCTTTTAATTGAGTTAGTTAAGCTTATTTAGCGGGTTATCCGTTAAAAATTTGTTAAAAGTTAAAGTTAAATAATAATAATAATAATAATAATAATAATATTGAAACTTTTGTTATAAAAATATACTATATTCATTTAATTTATTTAAATTTATTTATAATTTTTCTATTAATAAAAGACACTTTATTCGCAATAAATAAAAACCTTAAATTTATAAAGCTCGCGCTACTCGTGAGCTAAGCAAACCCTATAAGCAAAAGTTCAGTACTCAAAATAAACATCCATAACGCACTTACTACGCTTAACTTCAAAGATTAGTAACTCCCTTTTGCACCTAATCAAAAGCCGTAAAAGCCCTATTCTCTATAAAAGAGCTTATTCCGGTAATTTTTATCCTGCCCAGAATAAGTCGGTAACAATAACCTTTCGTCAACTTAGGGTATTATACGTTTCCCGCATCGCGCACTACGACATGATAATCAGGTAAAGCTGTGCTAGAAACATTACCTTATGAATCGTCTTCCCGCTCGGGTTTTGTAACATAAGCATCCGCTGCAGCGCTATCGCCGCGAACCCCGCTACTAACAGTAAGCAAAGACTCGGAGAGTGCCGGGGGAGTCTGGCTTCCGAAGCTCCCAAACCGTCGGCGTTTGCGGCCACGGCTGTCGTCATCATCCGTATCAAGATATTCAATCTTATTATCGGCGGTATAACGCCAAAACCTAGGCTCGCTACTCCTTTCGCTATCCCCTTCGTTGTCTGAGTCATCGACAAACTCAATCTCGTTATACTCGTTATAGTGCCAAAAGGGACAGTCATAATCCTCTTCGGCATCATATATATTTCGGGCGTCATCAGGTCCAGATCGAGACCGTTTGGATGCCCGGGCACCCGACGGCGGTCGTATGTTGGTGTTTCGTGTGAACCTAGGAAGCTGACCCGCCGATTTGACAACTTTGACATTAGTTCTAGGATACCCCGCAGTCGTTTCGGCGCCTAAAAGCTTAAGCTCCTTGGACCCAGCAACAAGAAGTCTGACAGTACTTGAGCGGAAGATAGACCATGCGAAACGGGCAAATAAAAACCGCCGATCGATATTTCGTAATTCCTGGCATTGACGGTTATGGTAGTGGTGCCGTACTTCGTAATTACTTAAACGGCGGGTTCGGAACGCGTGAACGATCAAGGAGCACCTATCTCCATAAAGCAACCTAGGGAACATGATAATCTCCCAGGTTTTATCCCATAAATGGTGTACGTCTTTGCGAAGGGCTATCCGATTATAGATACTATCAATTGATCCGGATCCGGATCCGGAACCAGTATCCAAGGCCATCGAATTGGCGTCAAACCACGCTAGCTCAGCGGCAGGAATTATATGGGCAGCATCCAAAGCGGTCATCGAGTTAGTTATTCGACAGCGCTCATCGTCGCGGGTAAGGGTCGCTGCGGCAATATCGGTTTGTACTGTATCAACATCGCCTATCTGTACGCACTGCCACGGAGGAGGGATGTCATTGTGGGGAAATACCCAATGGTCGAAATCCGGCGTAAACGGATAATACACTGCCTTACTCATTAGATCACGAAAATAAGTAAATAAAATAAAATAAATAAATGAACAACTTTACCGTCGCCTTCAAGATTATGAAGATAGTAGATCGGCTCCCTCAGAACTTCGCTATGTTCGCGGAGCCCTATAGCCTGGTTAGTATCGGGCGTGCTGGAGAGCGATAAATATGCGTAAGTAATAAGTCCGCCGTCGTATCACGAATCAATCCTCTCATGGCCCATCATCTCAAGAGGCCAAGCATTATCCATTACAACGCAGCAGGCGTAAATAACCAGCTCGTAATCAACCCCTTCACCATAATCGCCGAAATGCAACAGCGGACCATTCCTATTACCGTAATAAGGGTGAAGAATATGTATAGTACGTTCAACCCGCCTCTCGCCTTCGGGATGGGTCGGGAGACGTGGTATCTGGGAGCGGATAAGCATTGTAGGCGCTCGTAAAGGGTTTTGTAGATACTGCTAAATCCAGTAGCGTATGTAAAAAGATGGAGCGGAAGATGGAGAGGAAATAGGTTAAATTAAGGCGAAACGCCACGGCGGAAATGCCCTGAATTTACGAAGGGTTATTGTCACCGACTTGTATGCCTGACTGTAGGAGGGATGTTATGTCAGATTAGCTAACCTAAGGATTATTTGGATAGGAAATGTTTTGGCCAAAATGGAAGAGTATATTGGTACATACATTAGTATAAGATATCCCTAAAGTCGGGCTCTTGTGGTCCACCACACGGGGGGCCCTCGGTTTTAATAGGCTCTTTTGTGGAGAATGGAGATTTTACGGCTTTTGATTGGGTATATAGGGTGTTAGTGTAGCTTAAGGTTAGGTACTGTAGCTTCGTAAACTCAGGGCTCATTGTGCACCGCGAACGGGTGCCTGAGGTCATGTTAACTTAATATTAGCACGAAGCTTACAACTCTTTAGCGCATTAATGTAAGTGCAAGTATAAGTGACGACTTATATCAATGATAGATACCTAATATATATTTGGACTTGCACATCTTGATATCATTTAAGCCTTAATACTCATCTACTATTTATATACGGTCGCCATGGAAAAGATATCTGATCTTCACTCTATATTTATCTCCGCTAAAGGATGCTCCAACTACGGTTGCTACCAAGCAGAGTCTGGCGAACCAGTCTTCGACGTCATCATTCCTGCTGTGCCAATACTCAGTCTACCCTATCGCCATTAATACACACCACTACCACTACCACTACTATCACCACAACTACTACTACACGCCTTTGTCCAGCGCACCAACTCCATCCAGAATTTCCAATATTGTCAAAGGCCCATTTTCACTCCACGAGGCAGAACATGGGAACGACGAGATCGGAAACGGAAACCGGGGCGGAGACCGGAGCAGTCCGCGACAGCGCCGAGGACTGGAAGTCGAAGCCGCCCTACCGCACGGCGGCCGCGAACGAGCACTTCGACAAGAAGTGGACGGCGCACTGCCACTGCGGCCGCGTCAGGTACTGGCTGTCGCGGGACAAGCCCCTCGCCGCCAAGTTCTGCCACTGCATCGACTGCCAGGCCCTGCACGGCGCGCCGTTCCAGTGGGCCGCCATCTTCCGGAAGGAGGACCTGCACTTCGAGAAGGGCTCCGAGGGCCTCGCTTTCTACCACGCCCCGGATAGGACGACGGTGCACAAGCTGCCGTGCAAGGTGTCCTGCGCGTATTGCCACTCGCCGATTATGGATGAGGGCAGGAATATGGTCCTCATGTTCCCCGGCATTATCAAGTTTAGCGACGCCGAGCATAAGAAATTGTTCGATCCTCAGTAAGTACCACATAAGAAACTAGGGGTTATATATACCTACCTAGGTTATGCTAACCATCTCGCCCTAGATGCCATATTTTTTACAGCCAGCGTGTTGTAGATTTGCACGACGGGAAACCCAAGTGGTCGAAATTAGACGGGCAGAGCGAGCTCGTGGAGGAGGTTGGTAGAACGGATTCTAGCGAATACACTGTTCTAGGCGAGGCTAGAAATGAGAGTAAGGGTGATTGAATTATTCAAGGGTATCTCATGCATACGTATTAAATGGTGACCGTCCCTCAGTGCCTTGTCTATTTACTCAATATGCCTATGATCGTAATAATCTCTGCATGTGCTTTTCTCATGACATTAAATCTTCTAATATTGCCTCGAGCTCTTCTTTCTGGAAAGGCACGCTTAAGAGCTCAGTGCCCAGGACATCCTTCCGACTGGTAATCATCTGGTGGTCATGGAATCTAGAGTAAACATGTTAGAATAACGCCGGTCATTGATATTAGAATCAGATAGTGCAAACTTACTCCTTTAGCAGTGTACGGAAAGCCATTTCCGAACTGCATATGAATTCCTCGACCGCCTTGTTATACACCATCCTATATTCCACTCCGGGGTTCTCCCCGTCGAACCCGCCCGCGTCATCCATAGCCGCCAAAACTTCGCCAACAAGTAGCCGGAACAAGTTCTTAGCGTTCTCGGGCAGACTGCGAAGGACGTACGTCACGCCTTCCTTGCCGCCAACACGCCTTGCCTTCCGGCCTAGGAGCTCGTGCACATCGTCGACGACTTCGAGCTCTGCCGTGAAAGGAGCAAACGTCGTGCAATCGTGGAATACGAAGTTGAACGAGGACCGCAAGCTGCTGTCCCAGAGAAGAGGGAAGTCCGACGTATCGGCAGAGCAGATGAGCCGAATATTCGGGTGCGCCGCTAATTGCGCGAGAACGGGCTGTATCCCCACCCTCCGCAGAGGAACCGCGTCGATGGAGTTCAAGATGACCGTAACCACCACGTCGTGGGACGAGAGTAGTGCTTTCACACCATCCAGCATAGCGGACGGATTGCCGGATGGAACTTTATGGGCGGGGTTCACGGCGCTCGCCACCGTGCCCAGAATTTCCCGCAGAGAGCTTGTGCGCACATACCCGTTGATAATAACGATCTTATTGACGATGTGGTCCGAGTATTTGTCGTAAACGTGCTTCGCAAATCTGTGCAGAAGAGCTCTCTTCGACCCGTACCCGTATAAGCACACGCTAAACCCCTGAGAGAGCTCGAATGTCCACTGCGGGAAGGACTCTAGGTGTATCGACTCGAGGAATTCTATATCTTCGGCATGTGGATCCTTGTACTCGCGAAGGAGGGAGAAGTACTCGTCGTGAGTTAGGAGTTTCAAGGACGCCAGAGTATTGTTCGATGTCTTGGAGGCACCGGGTCGGGTTTGCGCAAAATACAGCTCGTGGGGGGGTAAGTCTCGGGGCGGAGTCGGGGATTTCTTCCTGGCCCGCTTCGTAGTATGTTGTGATTTCGGTCGACCGCGTCGAGGTTTCCCGGACGGAGTTGCAGGCTCTTCCGGAGCGTTTTCCTCGTCTTCTCCCTCGTCTTCATCCTCATCTTCGCTTGATTCGTATATTTCCCTCGCAATATCTTCATCTGCTTCCTCATCGCTCCCGTCTCCGCCTACTACTTGTTCGATCAGAGCCCTGGCACTCTTCTTTCTCGCAGAGCGATCGTTCCGTTTCCACCTTGGTGTCTGCGCAGTAGTGGTACTACTTGTCTTTGAGGGTGTTACTAACTGGGCTTCGCTTTTCTTTCGACCTCGCGGTGTCGAAAGTCCACCGTTCGCCTCGGTCTGCTTCTTTTTGCTCGGTGTCTCTTTAACAGGTGGGCCTATCTCGTCTTCATCGGAAGGGAAATCATATTCGGAGCGGTGTCCATCCGTAGTACTATTAGAATGAGTCTTGGGTGGTGGCTGGGTACTGCGCTTTTGAGATGGTGTGTCTGGGTTTTGTTCCTCATCATCGCCTCGGTGAGCTCGTTTCCGGGGCGAACTCCTAGAGCTAGGTCCGGGTTCTGCTCCGGGCTGTGTTCTCTTAGTTCGTACCATTATAAATTATATACATCAGTTTTGATGCGAAGACGGCGATCAAGGACTTTAGGTTAGGTTAGGTAGATATGAAAGGCACATTGGCCCCCGATGAGGATGAGTGTTACGGGAAACACAGTTGGATGATGGAAAATGTAGGAAAGCACGGAGATGTTTTCAACTTTCATCACCAGTCAATCGCGACGGACGCGTCGGTGCTAATATCTCCTTTAGTGTGGGGCTAATGCATTAAACCCCAGGAAGGTCGGAGCTAATTTAATGTTCCAAGTTCCCGAGCTGGCGGGCAACTGCAGGGGGAAAACTAGAGCCTCAATATTACATAATACCGAGCCGGACCTCGAACTACCTGGATATTGTCAAAATTGGCTATCACGACCCGAAAAAATCTGCATTATACATTAGTACCTTCCAAAATAAGACCCGGACATTACCGGAGCAGCTAGAGAGTTCCTCTTCTTTAATCTGCCAAGTTCATCAACTTTCGTCCATTAGGTACTCTTGTTTTACCTCAAGCGAAGTCCAAAGAAATTTTTAACTTGCAAGGCAGGCCATCCATATGTACAGCAATAAATATGAATCTCAACTTGTCTGGAACCTTCAACGTTTTTAAGTTGTTCACCAAGCACTCATTATGTCTTCCTCACGCAACAGCGCCTACATTCAATGATATACCAACGCCTTTTAGTGAAGCCTTTGATGGGGGTGGCAAGAAAATAGATATTCGGGCCGTAGTGCTTGATAAAGACGATTGCTTCGCTTATCCCAACTCCAACGAAATATACCCTTCTTATTTGGTAAGAACATTTTAAGACTCCATAATCTTTTTCCTGTTTTTTCTTCTTCATTTTTTTCCCCTTCTTGTAGCATCCATTGATTTGGCAATAGGAACGATTCCGCCGACTTCAAGAAGAATATCCCGGTCGACGTCTTCTTATAGTGTCTAATACGGCCGGTGCGAGTACTTATGACCGTGATGGACGTCTGGCAAAAGAACTCGAGAAGGCTACCGGGGTTCCAGTCCTGGCCCATAGAGTTAAAAAGCCCGGCTGTGGTGACGAAATACTAGCTTATTTCAAAGCCTATCCCGAAGCTGGCGTAACCCATCCAAGCCAAATTGCCATCGTAGGAGATCGTCTGATGACTGATATGATGCTGGCCAATTTGATGGGGAGCTGGGGTCTATGGATTAAGGATGGCATCAAACCGTTAGAAAAGAAGAGCGTGGTTTGTCATCTTAGTCTAACACAGCAGTCGAACTTGTCTACTAATTGCGTATAGTTTTCTAAATTCGAACAGCGACTTGGGCCATTTTTGATAGCGCGTGGTTATCGTACCCCTAATCCTCAATCCCCGTTCGAGTAACTTTCCTCTATTTTGAGTCAAGTCTCAGCTTGAACGATATTAACCATACGAGTGGTGACACCCTTTTATCTGAATAAGCATCCAAATAAAAGGTAATCATGATTTTTCCGAGGTCCGAAGAAAACGAAGATATCCTTGTAAATATGTTAAGCAGATTCAACCTTCCTGTTAGATCTTCCCACGATGTGATATCTGAAGGCCAGGAAATAGGCTGACCAAGATGTTTCCATTCTCAACGAGATATTGTAAAATAATAAAAAAATAATACATTGCCTGTTTTAATTAACTTCATGGTGGCCAAACGGAAGGTATAAGATATTTCTGTTTTATGATGCCAATATTGTAACCCAAAATTATTGTTGCCCTACAGGAAATTCTCTAAGTTCACAAAGCGCCCTCTTTACATGCACAGAAACAAAGTGAGCACCCCACGTGCTGGTTGAATATTACCCTCTTGCGCGAATAATTTTATCTACAGTCATTCAAGGGGTTGTCGTTCCACGCACATATATAGCAGAGTTTATACGTGTATTGTGCATATGATCGCATTGCAAAGACACCATGTAGGCAAACTTCTCAAAAATGAGATGAAGTTCGAAACTACTAGACAATTTAATTGCTTCTCAATGTAGTATCTGACTCATTCACTGTATATTGACAGGAGGTGTCTAATGCAGGCACGAGGTACGCACAAGGTACGGTTGCGCTTCTCTTACACAGTTTGTGTGTGATAAAACCACTAGCTAAGATCTAGGCGTTATACTGATTCAAAAAAAGGAGGATCATGGGGTCCACAGTAGAAGAATTTACCTACATAGGAATTAATGAGAATTACTTTCATCCGAACTAGTCAGGCTTTCTTACCGGATTTGGTTTGTGAAGTATGATCTGGGTATGGCGGCTACTCTACCTAGTACCAGGAACCGAAGACACATGCTATGCAGCTTGACCCCCCTAATTACGTCTAGGCATGCATCAGCCGGTTTGCATTCAACATTTAGCGCCTTATCAACCAGTAAAATTCGGTACAAATAATTATCAAGTACGTATTTCCCCACTATTAGAATACTAAGATGTAACTGTTCTTGAGGGTTAGACAAAGCCTAGTCATATCTTGCAGCTGACTAGCCTCGAATATTAGCTGTATCGCGATAATATAAGACGGTCTACCCACTGAGCACATCCCACCATGCATAACATGACCTAATTCACTGAAAGTCCGACCGTAGTAGCTTCATAGGTGCCTCTAATTTGTGAGTTTTTGCATTGGGCTTCCTGAGTCATGCCTTCCAGACGTACCTGCATTGACCAGTTCCTGTCTAATGACGCGGGGAAGTCAGCCGCATCTATTATTGCACTGTAAGAGATAACCATTTACGTGCCTCGTCCCCTACCACATAAGTAAGTGCCACACAAGATTCATCATTTCTGGAATCTTTCCCTACCCTCCTCCAAGGTATTTGGATTTCTATATAACCCGCTATGTGCTCATCCCAAATCCACCTTTCATGTCTTGCACCTCTCTCTTATTACGCGAAACTCAACTCCTGATTTTTGCCATTACCAACAGAGAGACACCGGCATTATTATCAGATATCACTTATCGGCCTACATCCTCATTCCACCACATCCTTATCCCAGAATGACTGGAAAGTTTTGGTCTCCCGCGGAGGAGAAGTACTTCTGGAAGATTGTCGTCGCCCACTCTGTCAAACGTGCCCCTGTAGACCTTGGCAACGAGGAGAAGACCTGGGAAGAACTGGCGGTTGATATGCAGAAGGCAATGGATGAACAGGGAACTGCTCGCCGCTGGTACAGTAGCTCTGTATTGTGTAAGACGGCCCACCATCTAACCTATAAATTCTGGTGAGGGATACTGACACAGTTTTACTCAGTTGAGCATTACTTCCAGAATGTTGAAGGAGATAGAAGATCTCCAAATGCTACTAAATATGTCATGGAGTACATGAAGAAGCTCGGTATGTCCTTTACGATATTTGGCACTTTTCAAGTTTGGCTAATAGAATCGGTTAAGGTCCGTTCCGCCGTGTTATCAATCCTCGTTCTGGCCCTCGAGGAGGCCGCCCTCGCCGTAGGGAAGTGACCATTGGTGAGCCTCGGGGAGTTCAAGCTCCTCCTCCAAGTCCAGATGGCTTCACAGTCACTCCATTAGAAGAAGACGATGTCTTCTCTCCGGAGTACGCGGCTCGCCAGGCTCGTCAACTTTATCAGTCCCGCCAACCTCAAACTCCTCTAAGCCCCACCAGTTTCCACAGACGCCGAAATTTGCAACATCTTGGTCTGGCGCCATTCTTTAGAGAAGCCCAAGGGACTTCATCTGAAGGTGCTTCTATCGACCCTCCTGAAGTCTCTTGGGGATATCAGATGGGAGAGCGATCTGCTCTGGATCAATCCACACCTGAAACAAACTTGTCGCGGTTCAACGCTCTCCTCGCTGCCGCCGAATTTATAGGCACAGAAGACTACTCGGCCAGAAGCGACGAATCGCGAGATCATTTTACGATCCAGTCATCCTATACCTTAGCGCCTCGACCCGGCTACGAAGACACATCTGCCTACGTGCCGCAAAGCCATACCCTTGATTGTGCATCTTCTGACACGTTAGCATATAGCACCGGTGTCGGTCCGGAATATTATCAGAGCACAGTTAGCAATCCTATGAACTTTCGAGAGGATTCTACTTCGGCACCGGAGGTTGGCCAAGGACCCCTATCTGCTTCATTTTCGAGCTCTGCATCAACTCTGTACAATTTTCCCGTTGATCACCATGTTCCCTCCGGCAACACGACCGAAGAGGAAGACACGAACGTTGAAGACGACGAGAACAAAGAGAATGAAGGTGGTATAGACATTGAAGACCTTCAAATGCCGGGCTTTAGGGTGTACAGAAACAACCCGATCCCGATTCCCCAGGATTTCCTCATCTACGAGGACGGCCAGATTGAACAAGACCCTCAACCTTCCGAGGCACTTCGGGGACAGGAATACTTCGACAAGTATGATAACAAAGAAAACGAATACCTCCGAGGAGCCGGAGAGATGTATCATAACAACGATCCGAATACCGGGCCTGTTGGCGTTACCGGTTTCCAGGGGGGCATCTTCGATGTTACCGAGGAACTATCCTTGGCAACGATTCTTCCTTTTTCGAACTGGTAATCTAAGCAATTGCCTAGGTACGTGGACTGTGTACGCGAGGTGGATTACGATTATGGTAGTGGTGGTAGTGAAAGAGGACTCAGCCATTTGCATCATCCCAAAGAGAATGGCTTCCTTTGCTTTAACTGCGTGGAACTATATAAGAAAAAAAGAGAAAAAAAAAACACAGAAAAAAACGGGCCGGCTTATAGAAAAGCTAAGCACCCTTCGATATGTACTGCTAGTTAAGGCTACAGGGGACAAGGATAGGGGCTGCTTTCGCGGATGTGCTATACCTAACATTAGCAATTGTCTTAGTTCTGATATTGCCTTATTCTACGGCAATCTAGACTAATAGGATGCTCTCTGTTTTCTCATAGGCAATGATGTTGAATGATAATGCCCCTGAAATGTATACCTAGGTACCTCCCTGAAAGTGTACTTCGTTAATTACCTACCCCGATTAATGAATCTATTAATACTAACAGCCAGTTATCCCTAGGCAAACCGAGTCTAAGAGACGCACGGACCCTTCCCCTTTCCCCCTTTTCGTTTGAACATGCGGCATTGACTAACGATACAATAAACCTCACAGGTTGTACCACATGCAGAGGAAAGAAAGAGCTCTACAGCAAGTCGAAGTTTCAACTAGTCAAGGAACGCGAAGTTTTCGGATAAGAGACTATGGCTATTGGTCTTGAAATACCGGTATTTGGTGCGAGTGCCGCCGCCAAGGCCATAGAATCGGGGGCAACGCGCATCGAGCTCAATGCAGCAGGATCATATCCAGATGGGGGGCTGACACCACCACTCAAGGATCTCGAGATTGTTGCGCACTCCAGCGTTCCGTTACGTGTGATGATCAGGCCTCGCGCTCCCCCGTCGCAAGCCCAAGCTCGTGATTTCATATACTCCGACGAGGAGTTTGAAGAGATGGAGGCTTCCATTCAGAGGTTCAAGGCGACCGGTTTACTTGACGAGGAACGCGGCGATGGATTCGTTTTTGGAATCTTGGAGGAATCTCAGGATGCTACCGAGGTCGGTACCCATAGGAGGAAATGTTGGATCGATAAGGAGAGATGTGACCGCCTGGTTGCAGGTGCTCGTCCTTTCAAGACGGTATTCCACCGCGCTTTTGACGAGGTCGCCAGCTGTGACGATAGCGGCAGCATGACTGTCGACGACTGCTATGCTTGGAAGACAGCGTTGGACGACCTGGCCGCTTGTGGCTTTGACGGCATACTGACATCCGGAGGATTGGGGAATGCCGTTCAAAATCTGGCTATATTGGACGAACTTATCACCAGAGCAGAAGCGCTTGGAATTGAGATCATTATAGGGGGTGGAGTACGAAAACATAATATTCAATTACTGTGCCAGCAGCTTAAGTTGAGAGAACGGAACTCGTCAACGTATGTCCATTCGGCATGTCTTTCTAGCACGGACTCTGAGTCCGTTGATGCCGGAGAGGTGATTGGCATCCTCTCACATTTAGGGTAAATTGTATGAATTAGCCATGGATGAGACATATTTCTCTAAGTCACCTATGTAGGGCATTTTCTTTTATTCGTGGCTTAACACAGTTGATGGTTGCTCAGCCTCAAGCCTCTTATATACTAAGGAGAGTAGTAGTATTATCACAGCCAAGAGACGATGCCGCTATATGCCACCGCCTCAACCGTTGAGGGAATGCCACCAGGACGCTATCATTCGTCAATTAGATACTCCGGTGGCTGCATTCCGAGCCGAGCCGATATGTGTCTCCGGCACATCGTGACCTAATCTTTACCAGGCGATATTCAAGTATAAGAGGAGCTTATATCTCTCGAATCATTTGAATTGGAGGCTGGTAGAGACAATTATAGGAATACGTCAAGTGTACCTACTGTCTTCATTAACCGCAAAGCCAACACCAAAACCTCATAGAGAAATTTACATTCATCATGGCTGTTTCACATGAAGTCGCCCAGAAAATCATTAACAAGAAAAACCTATACTGCCAACTTGTCGATACCGATCAATACCAAAGGGTCGCAGGAGAATTTATGCTGTCCGATGCAACGTCCACCTGGTACTCCGATGGAAAGATAATGAACGATAAAGGGGTCGAATTGAATTTTTCTAGCGCCCTAGCCATGACGAAGTACTGCGCAAATAGATTCAAGAACTCACAATGTATACACGCTATCTCTCCCCCACATCTAGAACAGATTGGCCCCGACGAGGTCAAGGCAGTCTTCATTATCCGTTATGATTACGGCCCGAAGGGATCGAACGCTGGAAAACACTGCACCGGTGGGGGTTATTATCACGAGCGCTATGTGCGCAAAGGCGAGGACTGGTTTCTGAAGGACATGAAAATGTACCGGACGTACGAGAGAGAGGTATAATACCCGATATATTAGATGATCTGCTGAAGAACGCAACATTTTCGTCCCCTTCTGTTTGCGGGCAGGTAGGATATCTTCTCAAAGAATAGGCTTGGTCACAGGTAGACCAATTTTCTAAGCTCCTTGTGAAATCAGAAGAACCCTTCCATCACAGTTTGTCAGAGGGATCCCGTGATGTATGTCGTACATAGAGTGAATACTAGAAGCAGTAGCACGTAGAATGCCAAGTATGCAGTGTATAGTAGTGATCTATTAACGCTTGCCCTTCGAAGCACCTTCGAGGGAGCAGCGTACTCCTTATATACACTATCCTAGTGGGCCATAAGGCCCTATCCGTACTAGTGCCTCCTACCCCTGACACAGTTAATCCGTGGAAATAGTCGGACAAAGCATGGTCGACGAACACAGCGCAGCTCCAGCAGACTGCGGGGCTCACAGCCACGGCGTGACAGTTGCCCGTTATCATAGCCGGACTCAACATACACGACTTCAGACTTCTTGCTGTCACTTATCTCGACATAAAACAAGTATCTATAATGTCCTGTTTATTATGTGCATCTATTCGATATTGAAGCTGGCGAAGGGGGAAACGTTGGGAGTTCGGTACTTGCATAAAGCCGCTGGTTTCGGAGAGGCTGGACGCTGCAAGAATTACGAGCCCCTGAATGTAAGTATTGTTTTCTTTGATCGAAACTGGAAGGCCTTCGGCAGATTCAGATGCGATAATATTGCCTTGCATCGACTGGACATGATCGAAATGCTGCCTTCCATAACGCACATAAACAAGGACATACTACGTCGTAGAGATCAAATAGAATATGTCAACGCAGCCGGCAAACCACCTACGAGTCGATAAATGCGTATCTACAACAGGTCTCGACAGACGGATAGATAATTGGAGGTGCCTGGGACAGCACTAGGTTAGTCCCTATTACTCAATCACGAAGTAGACAAAGGTTAGGTAGAGGTACACATGAGAATACGCAGCAGGATACACTGCTTTAAAAATGACTTTAATATACAAGTCGACGAGTTCATAAAGCAGATAGCCTCATACCTCTTAGTGAAGCTCGTTCTTAATATTTCAACTGGTAACATTCCCATTGAGTCGCGCTGTGATTTTCCTATAACCTCGGTTTGATATTTGACCCAGGTTGAAACCGCTTCAGACCGTTCTGCTTCAACAACTGTTCCGTCTTCTCCTTCTGCCAGAGTATCTTCTGCGAGACTTCCTTGCCTCGTTTGTTCTCGTTGCGGCCCATCTGCTGAAGGTGGACCTCGTCCGGTCCATCAGCTAGCCGCAGGGTCCGGATAAGTGCCCAACTATTGGCAAGAGGCGTGTCCTGGCTGACGCCCGCTCCACCAAATGCCTGAACAGCGCGGTCGATAACTGTCAAGGCCGTCTGCGGAACGAGAACCTTTGCCTGGGCGATCTCCTTTAACGTTGCCTTTGGGCCTAGGTCGTCCATCTTCACAGCAGCATTGAGGACTATCAATCGAGCTGCGTCAATTTCTATTCGCGACTTGGCAACCCATTCGAGAATAACTCCGTGTTCTCTCAACTGCTTTCCGAATGGAGTCTTCTTAGGGTCGTTGATTCTCATTAACATCCATTCAAGCGCGTACTCAGCTGCACCAATAGTGCGCATCGCGTGGTGAATGCGACCTGGGCCCAACCGACCCTGGATGATCTCGAAACCACGGCCCTCGCCGAGAACTAGGTTGCTGACTGGGACGCGCACATTATTGAAAGAAATATGACCGTGGCCGTGAGGCGCGTCGTCATATCCATATACATTAAGCATGCGGTGGATAGTTATGCCCTTGGTGTTGGCTGGAACAAGTATAACCGACTGCTGCTTGTAGAGATCTTTGTTGGTGGGATCCGACTTGCCCATTACGATGTAGATCTTACATCGAGGATCGCCGGCGCCGCTTGACCACCATTTCTAGTAAACTGTTAGTCTGACTTGTCACGCAAAGATTGAGACTAGTCATACAGAGCCATTTAGAACGTATTCATTCCCCTCTTTCTTTATGCTAAGCTGGATATTCGTCGCGTCTGATGAGGCAACGTCCGGCTCGGTCATGAGAAAAGCCGATCTGATCTCACCCTCCATCAAGGGCTTTAACCACTGGGCCTTCTGAGCGTCATTGCCGTACTTAGCCAAGACCTCCATATTTCCGGTATCTGGCGCTGAGCAGTTAGTAGCCTCGGAGGCTATCTTGGACTTGCCTAGCCATTCAGCCATCAAGCCATATTCTAAATTCGTGTAGCCCGGCGATTCCTTGTAATGGCCCTTGGGTAAAAACAAGTTCCATAGGCCCAGTTGTTTTGCTTTTGCCTTTAGCTCTTCAATAATAGGAGGATGGCTTTCCCATCTTGCAGAACCTTCGCCGATCTGGGCGTCTACAACCGGATCCGCTCTGATTGATTTGAATATCAGCGATGCTTTAGATGTGAGCGAGCTTTACGACTCACGGTATGCATTCTTCCTCAACAAACTTGGCAATGGTATCCAATGTCTTCTTCGCCTTTTCGCTAACGCGATGTTTTACCTAAAAGCTACGTAAGCTTAGATATTCGATCGGAGTAATACGCGAATATAATATGTTCTCTTACAATATCCGGAATTCTAGCAGACATGTTGTTGTAGATGAATTGGTTTTATGGCTAACTAAAGATGAGATGCTCTAATAATGGGGTATATTAGGTAAATATCAAAACGAACTATAAGCGAAATCTAAACGGTTGAGTTGAAGGAATCAAATATCTGGATTGAAGTTGGAGAAAAGGTCTTTGTTCCGAGGTGATGGCATGATATAAGACCAAGCCCTCAATATAAACCGAGGTACGCGCCTGTACTAGCGGGGTTCGTGTAGCACCTTCAACCTGTTATGAGCATCGATTGGATAGGCCAGACAGGATCGTGCCAGGGGCATGGCCTAGGTACCTGAAGGTGAACTTACATGGGCCAAGAGAAACAGCCGGTTTATCGATAAGATATACACTATTGGAGTAATCTGGGGAAATTGGGGAAATCCAAGCTAAAGCTTAATCCTCGTTTTAGTGCATACCTAGCATACAAATTGATTTGCCCCATTATCAGACATGCAACAAACAAGTATTAAGTCTTGAGGAAAACATTTCCAAATCAATCCACAGCCTTGCATCACATCCAAACATCCAAAACATCCATCAAATCAACACCATCCGTCATCATGTCAGAAGAAAGAGAAAGCGACCAGACGCCATCTACGGAAGTGGCCGTAGCGGCACCCAAAAAGGTCAAAAAGATCATCCGCAAGAAACGTCCCGCGCGACCTCAAGTCGACTCTTCCTTCATAACATCCGAACCTCCACCCCAAACCGGTACTATCTTCAACATATGGTACAACAAATGGTCGGGCGGCGATCGCGAAGATAAATACCTCTCTAAGACCCACGCTAAAGGTCGATGCAACATCGCCAAGGACAGCGGCTACACACGCGCCGATAAGGTGACAGGCTCTTACTTCTGCCTCTTCTTCGCGCGTGGCATCTGCCCCAAAGGCCAGGACTGCGAATACCTTCACCGCCTCCCTGGCATCCACGATCTATTCAACCCCAACGTCGACTGCTTCGGCCGCGATAAGCACTCCGACTACCGCGATGATATGGGCGGCGTGGGCAGTTTCATGCGTCAAAACCGCACCATCTATGTCGGAAGGATACACGTCACAGACGACATCGAGGAGATCGTTGCCCGCCATTTCGCCGAATGGGGCCAGGTCGAGCGGATACGCGTGCTAAACACCCGCGGCGTGGCGTTCATCACCTACACCAACGAGGCGAACGCGCAGTTCGCGAAGGAGGCCATGGCCCACCAGTCTCTAGATCATAACGAGATCCTAAACGTCCGGTGGGCCACGGCGGATCCGAACCCCATGGCGCAGGCGAGGGAGGCGAGACGTATCGAGGAGCAGGCCGCTGAAGCTATTAGGAGAGCGCTGCCGGAAGCCTTCGTGGCCGAGATCGAGGGCCGAGACCCCGAGGCTAGGAAACGGCGGAAGATCGAGAGTAGCTTCGGCCTGGAAGGATACGAGGCGCCGGACGACGTGTACTTTGCACGCGGCGCGCAGGCGGTCAATCCAGTTGGTAGACAAGGATACGAGCTGGAGCAGGAGCAACGGTTGATGATAGAAAATGGCGATGCGGGTGGTAGTGATGGAGGTGCATCTGGGGAACAGCAGGAGCAACAACAACACCAACTCCAACTCCAATCTGCAGAGAAGGATGGGGGAGGGGGCGGAATCTTCTCAAGCAGCACATTAGCAGCGTTGAAGACAGCCAAGGTCTCAACAGGCCCGAAAGCCAAAGCAGCGGCGTCATCGGGCCCTTTAGTAGCATACGGAAGCGATAGCGAAGATGACGAATAAGGGCTTCGGGGATAGATTAGATCAAATCGTATGGCCTCCTAGAAGAGGCAGACTTTTGCCAAATTGTATATATACCTCTGATAATTTCCATACGCCACGCGTTCCGTAATAATAGATACCAGCGCCCACAGCGTCCTTACATACGTACCTAACACTCTCTTCCTTAGCCACAAGTCATCATATCATCATCTTCTTCTTCTTTACTCTCTCTCTCTCTCTCTCTCTCTGTGTGTGTGTGTGTGTCTTTCCCTCTTTCCCGTTTAGCTATTAAATATCCTCGAATACAACAGCTCATGCCTCCCCACCCACAAATCCATCACGGGCACGCACTGCCCGGCGTCCTCGACCCGCGTCTCCCACTCCCTCGCGATGACCTCCTCCAGCAAGCCCCGCACCTCCTCCCCCGCCAGGATCCGCTGCGCCTGGTACGGCCCGAACAGCCCCGCCCGCACCGCCGCCGACACCAACGCCTTCACGTGGCCCAGCATGAACACGTACGCCGTCTGCCGCTCGCTCAGCCCGCAGAGGCTCGACACCGCGCCGAAGAGCGGCGCCAGGTGCGCTGATGCCGGGGGCGGGAGGGGCTCATCGCATAACTGCTCGTTACCATTACCATTTCCATTTCCACCATTACTACTACTACTACCATGATTACTAGTTCGGTCGTTGGTGGTGCTGCTGCTTGCCGTAACAACCGCCCCAACCCGCACCATCTCCGCATACCCCCTCAACCTAGCCCCCGGATCCGCCGCCGCCGCCATGCTCTTCTCCCAAATAGCCAGTAGCGCGCGGCCCTGCTGGACGGAAGCGCGGCGGCCGACGGCGCATACGATCGCCGCGTCGAGCGCGTCGTCGAGCCGGGCGAGCGTGTCGGGGTCCGGGGCCCGGTGGGCGGCGAGCGCGAACGGCAGCGTGGTGCTGGCGTAGGAGGAGAGGGAGAGCGGGAGGAAGGAGGAGAACGGGTTGGTGGGGCGGGAACCGGAGCTGGGAAACGAAAAAGACGAAGAGGGGCCGCCGCCGCGCCGCGTATGTGCCAAGTACGATTCTAGCCCCGAACTGAAGGCGAAGGATCCTAGCGGTAAGGCCGAGTCCGAGAGGAGCAGGAGGTAGTGGTGCGCGGATTGCGATGTGGGATATGATGAGAGTGACGGCTTATAAGTGACTTTCGCTGTTGTAGCTGATTCCGCTAATCGTTCTTTAGCCTTTTGGAGGCGATACTCCAGATCTGCGATTTCATTTTCCAAGACTTCCTGGTCCTCGGTACCTGTTATAGCAGTTGAATCCATCACGTCATTACTAAATAAAATTACTTGTTACTTGTCACTTGGAATAGTATAGCAACTACGTAAAGAGGTAGGGAGGAATGAAAAAAAATATCTTGACCCGTTCGCATTTACATTTGAAAGTCCATAGCAATCTTTTAATCTTACACGAGAAAAAAACAAACCAAAAAGGCTTATCTCTCCGCTGGTATCTCCACCTAACTTAAACTCCTCGACCTAAAAAAGCCCTGAATACCATACCCGTGCCAATACAAGGTAGGATTAAAAGCGCCCAAATGAAAATACTGGAAGTCACCCCAAGGGTTGACAAAATGCCTTCAGGTTTTAAGCCAATCAGATCAAAAAGAAAAAAAAAGACCTTTCCAATCCCACACAAAACCCTCAAGTTAAAACTTAAGGCATATAACTCCTGTAATGCAATACCGTAGACCATATCATGCCCCTTAGTTTGCCCATAATCCATATCATGCGCCTGTACCCATCATTCCAGCCTTCATTCAACCGTCGTCAAATTAGAGTCCTATGAGATTTACTCTCATGGTTTGATGTTCTCCTTGTTACGGCTACCACCATTCCGCTGCCTCTCCAGCCTCTTCTGCTCTAAGCGAGCTCGAGCTGCCGCCTGTCGGTCGGCAGGTAGGGTACATCTAGAAGTATTCCCGGTAGTATGATCGGCCTCGGGACCTCCTAGACGGGCAAATTTGTCTCGCACCAGGTCATAGCCTAGTCCGTCGCTGCCCGAAGAAAGGGACTGGCCGTTATAAGACTTGGGTCTCGAACGGCGTGGCGTTGGTCTCTCTGCAGATCCGTACGTCTCCGTATCGCGGTCCGCACGATCCGTTCTGGCTGCACGAATTGCGCGTGCCTCGGCAAGCTTTTGATCCAGTAATCCTCCCGAAGTTGTTGTATCCCTTGCTGTCGACTGGTTCATTCTGTTCGAGAGGATATTAGACATAGCTCTACCAGAGTCGAATGTTGATAGCGTAGTCCTAGGCTTCGTAATAGGTCGAGGCGGGGAAATGTCCAAGTCGTTCACAATAGTCTCTTTGTCGCGCTTGTTGATTTCCGCCTCGTCATCCCCGTTCTTCCTCGGTTGGTCCCTGACATCCTTGAAGCCATTCGATCGCTCGGAAGGAAAGAAAGCACTGGCTCTGGCAGGTTGGAGTGCATTCTTGTTGAACTCATTTTCATGACCGAGCAGTGATCTTTGAGTCATGTCGAGCGTGATATCCTCAACCGAAGCTGATCGAGTCAGATGGCGTGTAGGTCTTCCACTCTCATATTTGGAGGGCTTGCTAAGCGAGTCGATGTCTACTTTCAGAGCGCGGCTCGCTTTAACCGAGGGATTTGCCATCTCGATCACCTTTATGGTGCTCTCCAGTTCAGCAATTTTCTCATTCTTTGCTTGCAACACCTGTATAGCTTCGGCAGTCCGAGACTTGGCGTCTCTCTTTAGGGTTTCGTAGTCCTTCTTCAGCTGTCGGATTTCACGGTCCTTTTGATGCGACTCTTCCTTCGCTACTTGTAGCTTCTGCTCCAACTTCTTCACCTGTGTTGAATCAGAAGATCCCTTCTGGATTTGTTCATCTTCCAGTTTATCAGCTCGTTCCTCTGCTGCGTTTAAATCAGCCTTGAGCTTGCTGACTTCCTTGCGAAGTTTGTCCATCTGCCTTAACTCGGATCGCGCTCTTCTGAGTTCTTGTTTGACCTCCAGAAGGGTGTGTTCGGTCCTAGGTGATGTACCGATTTGCCGACGGTCGGACTGGCTAGAACTAGATTCGCCTTTGTGTTCTTGAATAAGAGCTTCGAGCTCCTTTACTTGATCTCGATAGTGTGTAGCAAGTGCAGTCTGGTGCTCCAAATCCTTCGCCAGATTATTGTCCTCGCGGTCACCACCGCGTTTCCTCTTATCCGTGCCTTGAGCTGACAAGGCAGCAACCTTCTCCTCCAATTCGGCTACCTTTTGTTGCTCGTCCTTCAGCTTTTGGGCCAGTTCAAGTGCTTCAGCATCCTTTTGCTGAGCGTAAGACTTAGCCAAAGCCTTGAACTTCACCATGCGCTCGATATCGGCCATTGCCTCATCCCGATATCTGTGAAATTCCGCCTTCCAATATTTGCCTGACTCGGAGCGGGGCTCATTAAGATCCACTGTCATTTCGCGGTCGCAATATTCATCTTCCCATTCGTCTTCAGATTCATCGTCAGCTAGCTTTGGAGGGGGATCCTCTTTCTTTTCCTCGATGGATTTCCTGGATTTTGTTGAACGAGAATTCTCGAGTGCTTGTTGTAATGTTGATCTTTTTCGCAGACGAGCCGAAACAAGAGGACTTGCATCGGGACCACTTCCAGCTTTTACATCATGGTTAAATGAGACACGCTTCCGACGCGCGGTTCCAGTACCTGGAGTCAGAAGAATGCTTGTTGGTTGCTTGCTTGGAGATTGCTTGGTGGGGGAAGTTATGATATTGGGATTTGGGTTTTCGTTTTTGTTTTTGGTATATTTGCTGCTAGTTGTTTCTGATGAACGAGATGTTCCAAATAGTACATTCTTAAATGCACGAGCAGCGAATACGGGGGCGGGAGTGTCGGGGGCTTCAAGTTGTGTTGTGTCGTCTACAAAATAATCAAGAAAATTAGCAAATGTCAACAATATAGAAGATGACGACTTACCATTGCTGCCAGACGCGTCCTTAGCCCCGGTCGCGCCTTGGAACCCTTTTTTGAGAGCCCAGCCGAGCATTTTGCTCGATTGAAAGAAATTGAACAATTGACGTCGGTGATTTTGAGAAGTTGTTTGTGGGAGTAAGAGATTTGAAGTCGACGTGAAATTTGGTGAGAAGAGAAGTGAAATGTTTACTTTGCTAGCCCGCAAGATCTGGGGCAATGCATCAAATGCCTTGTACTCAATTGACCCGCCGGATACGCTAATGCGCTAACACGCTAGCACATGAGCTTAAAATCCATCCACCTGGGCACCTAAGAGGGCAAGGAAGTACGTACTAATTGTACCTATAATTGTACCCAGATAGAGGTAGCACGTGGGGCAATAAGGAGGCAGGTATTACCAGGTAATGTAGGCCGGGTACACGTATGAATTTCGCCCCACTAGGTATCAAAGAATCTCAGCCTCGACTTCGACTTCGGCATTGTTACACCGCTGTCAACTATCTATTCATCAACTATTCATCAAATATTCATATCACAAATTTTATGCCATATATATTGCTGCAAGATGGCCAAGACTCAGTAGACGACATACAGCTCCGGCTGTATGTATCTTCTTTCGTTCGTTTCTATCGCCCGCGAATGATACTGAAATATCAATATCAAAATGGCTTGGAAGTCAAAAACTGCATGGAAAGGGCCCCAGCAGCTCACTACCAAAACCAAGAATGACTCAAATTACCCCGGGCTGAAGTCCGCTAGTCCGGATGTAGGCCACAAGACACCATATACCGATGTTCAAAATGAAGAGATCATGGTTCTTCAGGCTATTTATGGCGACGACTATATTGAACATAAAGCCGCCAATAGCGCATGGATGAAGTCTGAGCCATCCTTCGACATTCGCGTCAGGGCTTTATCTGACGACGAAGTAGCTGTTACTTTAAGCGTAGTACTTACAGCTACATATCCAAAATCTCCACCATTGCTCAGTCTTAAGGATGAGGGGGGTCTCAGAGAGTCTACTGTGTTTAAGCTGCAAAAATTCATTGAAACGAAGCCCAAGTCCTTGATTACACTTGAACAGCCGGAACCCATGATACACGAGTTGGCGCAAGGTATCCAAGATATTCTTGAAGATGCTGCTCAGGCAAAGGCTCAAGGACTGGAATTGCCCTCCTTGGAGGAAGAGAGAGCGGCTCACGAGGCCGAATTAGCTAGACAGGCTCGGGAGCAACAGGAAGAAGAGGAGCGTAGGAAGCTAGATGCTATGAGAGAAGAAGAAAGGATGATGCAGGATATGATACAGAAGGAGGTCGACCGACAAAGAACGAAAATAAAGGAGTCTAAAAAGAGGAACAAAAATCAAAATGCTTCGAGCCACACGCAAGACTCCCGGATCTTGGAAGCCGGGAAGATTGAGTTTGACCAGGCGTGCGAGACCGCCGATGCAGTTGGTAATGTTTTCGTATTTAACGTCGTCACCGGAAGAAGCGAGTTTCGAAAGGGGCAGCTAGCAACCACATATCTCGTCTGGCCTGAGATTTCCGGCGAACGAAACGGGCCAAGCCTGACCCTCAAAGAATTCGTATTACGATCGACCTCTCAGGAATCATCTCAATTCAAGAAGCAACTACAAGCTCTGGAAGGTGAATTAGAATCCATCAAGAAGTTGTCGCACAGAAACGTCCTTGAGCTCCTGAATTTTCGTATCGATCGCGACCAGGAAGATACCGAGTCGACGTTGATGACCTGGACCGCACGACTTTTAACACCACTGGCAGACAAAGGCCCGCTCGGAGAGCTATTGGATCTTGCGGGAAGTCTTGAGGTCGGAAAGGTTCGCTCATGGACTGCGGACCTTCTCGACGCTTTGGGATATTTACATGGGCACGGAATTACCCACCAAGATATCCACCCCGGCAACATACTCCTATTTAGAGAGTCAACTGGCGACGTTATTCCCAAGCTTTCCGATGTGGCATATCAAAGAGAAATACACAACCTCTCCCACAAGTCCCAGAAGAATTCGTCGGCAAACGCAGCAAGATCTACCTACTGGTTACCGCCAGAGGTCGCTGGTAGCTCACGGCCTCAGTATACCCAAAAAACTGACATCTGGGACTTAGGTGTCGTTTTCTTACAAATGATATTTGGTCTTGATGTATTTCAGAAATACCAGTCTCCGGCTGCTCTAATGGAATCACTCTCCCTATCCAGACCGTTACAGGAACTGGTGACTAGGTTTTTCAAACTTGATCCTAGAAAGCGTTCTCGTGCATTTGAGTTAAGCTCCAGCGAGTTTCTAGCTACTGATGCCCCTGTCATTGTTGATGATAGCCCTGCTGTCTTCACCCCTTCGCAGTCTCTCGGCTCGTTGACTCACGCTTTGCCTACACGATTAAGGCGCGACTCCTCCGTTCGTGGGGCGGCATTTTCAAGGTATAGAGAGGACTTCGTTGAAGAAGCGCGGTTGGGTAAGGGAGGGTTTGGTGAAGTAGTTAAGGCGCGTAAAAAGCTTGACGGCCAGATTTATGCAATTAAAAAGATCACTCAACGTTCCCAATCAAGCCTGACTGAAATATTGAAAGAGGTTCGGCTGCTTTCCCAGCTCAGTCACCCAGCAGTTGTAAGATATTACAACACCTGGCTGGAAGAAATACCCGACGTGTCAGATTCGGGAGGTGATACATCAACTGAAGACGCAAACACTGATTCCAAGGGTACTATTTCCCAAGGTATCGATATCCAATTCGCCACTAGCACTGGCGGCTTGGACTTCATATCTTCGAGTCATCCTAACATAGGACTTGGTTACGATGACTCGGACGACGAAGACGATGAAGAAACAGAGGAAGAAGAAGATGACGACGATGACCAGTCAGATGTTGACTCCGACATGGACGATTCCATACCTTCTCCTATGAGAGTGAAGAGCAATCAAAGACATTCCAAGACCGTAATGTATATATCCATGGAGTACTGTGATAAACGAGTAGGTTTCCCGTCATGCTATTTCGCAACTATTTATAGACGGCTACTAATATCTCGAGTAAGACACTACGGGATCTCATCCAGAGAAACCTCTGGAAGGAAACCGAAGAAGTCTGGCGTTTGTTCCGGCAGATTTTGGAGGGCTTGGTTCATATTCATGGGCTGAATATAGTCCATCGTGATCTTAAACCAGAAAATATCTTTATTGGCCTTGGTCCCGATGGGGTTAACAATGTCAAGATTGGTGATTTTGGGTTGGCTACTGCTGGTAGCTTTGCCGTCGATAAATTTATAGGCGGTAGCTTGGATACGAGTGATTTAACAAGAAGCATCGGAACATCTTATTATGTTGCCCCTGAAGTCAGGAGGACCGGTGGTGGGTCGTACACCTCCAAAGTCGATGTAAGTCATCCTACCATTCCTATCATTGCACTCAAGCGCGATTTCCTAACTGAGTTCAAGATGTACTCGCTTGGGATTATATTCTTCGAAATGTGTTATCATCCTATCCTAGGTATGGAGCGAGCAGACAAGTTAGGAAAATTGGGAACATCTTCTACCCTCCCGGATGACTTCCAGCCCAATGATAAGGTAAAATCAGATATCGTCCTGTCTCTAGTTACGCATGACGTAAAAGAGCGCCCGAGCAGCCTTGAATTACTGCGCAGTGGGAAGTTACCTATCCAGATGGAGAATGAGACGACACGAAGGGCGCTTGCGAGTCTGACAAGTACTGCTTCTCCGTATTATCCAAAAGTCGTTTCCGCTTTATTCTCAACACCTTTGGAGTCAACGAAAGATTACGCTTGGGACCTAACAACACCTAACCCTACGGCGACGGAATTACTATTCCAAAGTGCGGTTAAGGAAGAGCTAATATCGGTGTTCCGCCGTCATGGCGCAGTTGAAACACCGCGCAGTTCACTGTATCCCCGCTCTCAGCACTACTCTCCTAATCAAGATATCGTTCAACTATTGGATCAAAATGGCACGGTAGTCCAATTACCATATGATCTAATGCTTGGAAATGCTAGAGCATTGGCTAAGCATACAAACATATCGTCAGTTCGGAAATCTTTCACGTTTGGCAACGTTTATCGGGACAGACGAAACGGCGGACAGCCTCTCATGATTGGCGAAGTTGACTTCGACATTATCTCTAATAACACTCTAGACCTGGCTTTGAAAGAAGCCGAGGTAATTAAAGTGCTGGATGAGATCATTCATGCGTTCCCCTCAACGTCGCCGATGTGCTTTCATCTCGGTCATTCTGATTTATTGCAACTTATATTCGATTTCTGCAACGTGGATCTAACTGCAAGACAGTTAGCCGCCGAATCCCTCAGCAAGCTAAACATTCACTCCTATACATTTCAAAAGATACGGGCGGAGCTACGTTCGCCTATGATCGGAATATCAGCTACTAGTATTGAAGATCTCCGACGGTTTGATTTCCGAGGTAAGTGGTTGACGCATTATCCAATACACAATGTAGGCAGAAGTTTAACAGGATTCCAGATACACCAGCGAAAGCTTTCGCTAAACTTAAAGGAATCTTCGAGGGAAGTCGGATGTATGAAAAATTACAACCGACACTGGCTCATCTCAAGGATGTAATCGAGTATACCAAACGTCTTGGCGTCCATGCGAAGATTTACATCAACCCCTTAAGCAGCATTAAGGAGAACTTCTTCTCTGGCGGAATCTTATTCCAATGCCTATACGACAAAAAGTTCAAAGATGTATTTGCTGCCGGTGGTCGATATGATAGCTTAATTAAAGCACACCGGCCAAAAATAGGCGAAGGGCCTCACGCAGTTGGCTTTAGCTTAGCATGGGAGAAATTAGCACGGTTGCCGAAGTCTGGAGGAAAGTTTCTAAAGAAGCTTGAGGAAGAAACATCCGGAATCTTTAATACTAAACGAGTAAGTCGAATAGCACAGCACTATCGCACATTACATTCCAGCATAATCTGACTAGGCATCTTCCAGTGTGACGTGCTAGTAGCCAGCTTTGACGCACAGACCCTCCGTACCGCGGGTATCGAGATCCTCTCCATGTTGTGGTCTCACGACATCAGCGCCGAGTTAGCGCGGGATTCCCGATCCCCGGAAGAACTCATGTCGAGGAATCGCGACGAGACTTACTCGTGGATCGTGATAATCAAGCAGGATAACGTGCTGAAGGTCAGGACTATGGACCGCAAGGACGTGCCGGACGCCGAGATCTCATCATCCCAGCTCCTCCCGTGGCTTCGCGCCGCGCAGCGCGAGCGCGGGACCACGAAGCAATCGGACGCGACGGGCAGTTCCGCGGCGCCCGTCTCGCAGGGCGGCGGCGGTGGCGGTGGCGGCGGTGGCGGTACCGTGACAGCAAACCCGAACCAGGAGGTGAGCGTGCTGGTGGCGGGGACCAAGTCGAAGAAGTTCAACCGGCTGGTGGTGATCGAGCAGGCGCAGGCCAAGGCGGCGGGGCACCTGCAGTCGTTCCTCTTGGGCCCGATCGCGGCGGTCGAGACGTCGGACGTCGTGCTCGACCTGATCCAGGAGACGACGCGGCTGTCGGAGCCCGAGACCTGGCGCCGCGCCGAGCAGTCCGTCGAGAAGAACGAGCGCAGGTACCTCCGCGAGATCCACGACATGCTGATGGCGTGGCGCGCGGACTGGGAGAATAGGAAGAAGAACAGCAACAGCAACAACAACAACGCGAATACGAACGCGGACGGCGCGGACGCCAGTCGCCACGCGTTCGTGTATAATTTCAGGACGACTAAGTGTATTTACTACGATTTGGGGGCGTGAAGCGGGTGTATATGCTAGGTACCTAACCTACCTAGGACCTAGGTACCTCTGAGGTACTACTTTCTGTAGTCTGTGTACACTTATTGACGAAAGGGGGATAGGATGAGAGTGTTGGTGTTGATGGTAGGAGAGGCAACAGGGGCAGAAAGGAGAGTGGAAAGGGGGAGGGAGGTGGCTTGGCTATGTGTAGGTAGATACCCTAGGGAATTGATCAATTCTGCTCCTCGGAAAACTTACTTGTTTCTATTAGTTATTGCTTCCGTACTAGCTAGCTCTCTATAGGTTAGGTAGTTACCTACTGCTAATTAATTATTTTTATTTTTAGTCGTCGGCTCTTAGAAAAGTTATTACGTGATGAATTCAGTCGTAAAAATTTGTCTTGACCACCAGGTTAAGTAAGAAGTAGCTTTGTCAATAAGTAATTGGTTTCACCTCGTCTAACCGTTTGAGTAATGAGGTACATTATATACAAGGTAGATACCTCCTATATTGGAGAGGAGATCAACATAAGTTAAAATAGGTCCTTTAAGTTATATCTAATACACAACCCGGGCGTAGTACTGTAGCAATCATGATAGTAACTAGTCCGACCTCCCATCTAGGTATCTAGGCAAAGTAAGATAGGTACCTGTTATGAACGAAGTCTATCTTTATCAGGCTATAAAATTCATACACATCATATACATAATACAGCGTTAAATATACAGAGTCGAGACGGTCCTGCTTTCCTGCCCGCGAGCCTAGCAATGCCAATGTCAATGCCAATTGCTATGCCAATTGCTATGCTATATTAGCCAGCGCGAGAAGATTAGCCCCAAGATCTTCTTTCCTTACCTTTTGTTTTTTCTTCCTTGTCTTTTTTTATAAATTTCCCCCCCTGCCAGCGAAAGTCGCCCCCTAAAACCCTCCGATATTTTTTTTCACGCCATCGTCGTATAAATATCATAGCGCCGTAGGTCGCATATTATGTTGTACACTGGACTGTGTGTATGTAATGAGTCACAGACAGATGACAGACAGAATGAGCCTACGATCGACGTAATATCCAGCTCTTTTTTTTTTCCTTTTTCCTTCAGCCAACCTATTTCTCATTTTCCCGCTCATCCTGTTCCTTGTCCTTTACCTCATCCTCCACTTGACCCTCCGCTTCATTTTTCACCTCGTCCTTAATTTCGTCCTTCTCTTGGCTCTCCACCTGGTCCTCCGTCTGATCTGCTACTTCCTCCTTCGCTTCGTCCTTCGCTTCACCCTCGACTTGGCTCTCCCCTTCATCCTTTACTTCGTTCTCCGCTTGGCCTTCTACCTGGTCTTCAGCTTGGGCTTCCGCCTGGTTTTCCACCTGGCTTTCCACCTGGTACGGCACCTGATCCTTCACTTGGTCCTGGAGGTTGCTCTCCACCCGGGTCTCCAAGTGCTCTTCCTCCTGTTCTTCCAGTAATTGTTCCAGCTCGATTCCCGTTGGTTGCGGGTCTTTCGGCCTTCCAAAGACTTCTTCCCATGGCAGCGACTTATCGAAACCCATAATGTGGACGGGGTGGTTCTGGGCTCTCAGGTTCTCCGCGGCCCTGAATTTACGACCCGACAACGTGTGCTGCTCGAGTCTACCGCGGAACATCTTGTACCACTCCGATTCCTTGTTGCCCGTGTCCTCGAACACCGCGCGTCGTCGAGCCTGTATTTGCCTGTAGATGGTATTGGCCCGCTTAGGTGCGATCTCCTCGATGTTGTATTCCACGACCCAATCGTCACCCTTCTTCATCTCACCGGGCCGCATTACGTATTCGCCGTTAACCTTGTTTCTAATGGTTAAAACCATGCCCAGAAGGTTCTCGTCGATCTCCTCTTCAGCCGGCTTAGCATCACCTGAAACCTCTTCCGAGGTAGCCTCTGTCTGAGAAGCACCTTCTGTGCCCTCGGCTTTCTGAGCCTCAGTCTCGAGGATTTCAACTTCGCCTTCGACTCCCGATTCTGTCGGAGCCCCTGAAGTAGAGCCAGTGTTATCGGTTCGAGGTTCTGCTCCTTCATCTTTGGAACGAGCAATGAGTTCGCCAAGGATTCGCTCAAATTCCTTAAGTTTGGACGAATCATCTATAGAGCCTTCAGCCTCATCAGACGGCGCTTTCTCATCGATCCTTTGAGCCATTCTCACGATGAGATCTTTCAACGGCGACATAGACGAAGCCGTGTTGAGATCTCTCTTGGATTCTCCTTCCTCTAATTCATCATCAATATCATCAGCTTCTTCCTCTTCTTCTTCCTGGTCCTCCTCTTCCTCTCCTTCCTCTTCAACCTCTCTTGTTGCATTGACGTCGGTTTGTGTTTGTGATGTTGCCTCCTCTAAGGAGGCCGAGTCATTCAGCTCAAGCATGACATCCTTGGGCTCATCATTAGACGTGGGCGATGTTGTCTGTTCAGACTCGGGTTGCGCCTCTAAGCTTTCGTCTGAATTCTCTTTTATTTCTTCTATCGGAGAATCCTCACTCTCATCTTCACCAGAAGTATTTCCGGGCTTTTCTTCGATTTGCGACTGCTCAGAATCTACTTCAACTTCAGACGCGGACTGTTCGGTAGTGGGTTCTGATTCTGGCTCCGGTATTTCCTGAGTCACAGCGGAGTCATCCTCATCGGCAGCCACTTCTTCCTCGACCGGCGCGTCTAGTGTCGGTTCTGGTTTGGATGCACTGTTGGTAATGGCACTTAGTAGGGCATCAACGTATCCTCGCGCTTCGGTGGATGATTTCGCGTGAAGGAGCCCACTCTGTTCCAGGGCGTCTTCGATTGCTTCTCGAACAGCGCCGACGCCAACTTCGTCGTCATCCACAGCATCTTCAACCATCTGGCGTACTTCATTCCAAGCGGCCAGGCTCGAGGTTTCTTCTGATGTATAATTTTCAACCGCCTCAACCACCTCAACCTCTTTCTTTACCACTTCCTCATTTTTATCAGCAGCCTCAGCCTCAGCCTGCGCTTCCGCTTCCGCTTCCGCCTCTGCTTCAATTTCAGCTTCAGCTTCCGCCTCTACCTCTGCCTCTTGCTTGGCCAGACCAAGAATCTCCCGTTCAAATTGTTCAATAGACGCCCTATTGGCATTTTGAACCTCGTCAATATCTTGCTGGGATACTGGCTTCGCAAAAATATACATGAACGGCGCGTTCGCTGACGTCCTTGTCTCGAAGTGTAGCCGTAGGGACTGCTCTGGGAATTTCTTGGTGGCTCGGTCTAGGATATCGTTAAGCAACGCAAGACTGAGCCTATATTCCCTGTCTCCAAGAGTTGTGTTCGATGTTCCGTGCAAGGCAAGGTCCATTTCACTTAGTGGAATGTATTGGAAGCCGAAGATACGTTGGGTGTTATGGAATGCGACAAATATGCCATCCATACGACCCATGCGAACTTGGAGGGAATATTTTAAGAATGCAGAACGAATCATGTCGTAGTATTCCCGCTCAAATGATTCCCACTGGCCAAATCGGTTACGAATCTCATAGCCGAGACCCTTGTGGAATCCTTTCGCATCCATACGAATGGACACAACCGCACGAGTCTTGAGATCGAACATACCCGACCCAGGCACCCTTGGATCATGCGCGTCCAGTTGAGAACGCATCATGAAATCGAGGAACTTAGTGTAGTGGAAGGCCTCTGCGGCATTCCGTTCTTCCTCAGTAATTTGGTCAGAATTGATATGTCTGTACCTCTCGTATTCCTCTTTAGAAACAGTAAGAAGTTTCTCCATGGACTTTCCAAGCATACTCAGGATGTTGGCCGAGTCAAATTCCTTATCAGCGTCTATGGCGTAGGTGCCATCTTTCCAATGCAAGAATACTGCGGCCGGACCTTTCATGATCTTGGTAAATTGAAGAGATTCTGTGACGAACCCCTTGGACAGCATTTCCGTATTTATTTCTCGCCAGGCAGATAAGAGATAATGGAAATGGGAAAGCATAGATGTCATACTCGACGTCGAACCTGTGTATTTCTTGCCATGCTCTTTTGCAATTCCGATAAGTGTGTTGTCCTTAGAAGATGTGACGTACTGCTTCAAGGCGTTGAAATCAAATTCCTGAATTGGCATGATTTCCGAGAGATACGGGTCGAAGTTGTAAACCCGGGAACGGGGATCCTGTAGATGGTACACGCCGGGGTTAAACAAAACTCTTTCGAGACCATAGGATAACCCAGGAACCGTCGGGTGATCTGTCAAAACAGGTGTTGGGAAAAGGTCTCTGGCGCGTATAGAACTGATCTCTAGGGGCACGGTCTTTGATTTGGTTTTACCACCTTCCTCCGGTCCTTCGGATGCATTTTCGCCTATCATCTTGTAGTCACCCCAAACAACACCGCTGCCTAGGCTTGGAGGAGGGGTCTTCTTTTTAGGTCTGTCCTTCTGTGGAACTTTGCTGAATGCCGGCCTGGCCTTTTTGGGAGCTGCCTTCTGCTTTACCTTTTCACGCTTTGTCGCCTTCTTCCCCGCAGCCTTCTTGGGTTTTGCTGGCGCACCATCGACTGGCGCGGCATCGGCTGCCGTTGCACCTTGGTCATCTGATGCTTTTCGTTTTGACTTCTTCCTTGCTTCCTTCTTCTCTGAGGACTGTTCAGTCTGTTCCTCTTTCTTCTCGGTAGCTCCTCCTAGCAGTAGACCGTTCTGGTCGACCTGAGTGCCGAGCTTGCCAATCTGATCGACGCTGATATTCTGTGCGGCAAGAACATTCTTCAGTGCTTGAAGTGCGCCTTGCAACACTTGAAGCTGACGTTCGCCCTCGGCCTGGGCAGCGATAGTCTTCTCCTCATTTTTTGGCTTCTTCCTCTTCCTTTTCTTGGGCGCTTCTGGTGGTGGGATCTTTACGTCTCCAGCGCCATCGGTACTAGTCGTAGTAGAGGTTTCGGTTGTAGGCGTAAGTAGGCGCGATGTGGTCGATAGATGTCGGCCGTGATGGCTAGGGATCAAGGTGGGACGCAGCGCCTGCGATCTTGTCGAATGGCAAGCGACAAGACATGATGTACATATATATGAAGTTCCGATACGGCGCGCGCTCCGACTGCTCAATCGAAGCATTGCAAACACTCTGAACCGAAAGAATAATCTAGTCTCCTAGAATATTACTTGATCCCGAGTACAATTGGTGACGATGCGAATAAGTTGTTGAAGCTTTACGAAAAAAATTCTGGAGTCTTGAACTGGTGTAAAATAAAAAAAATCGTTATCGATAAATTTTTTTGGACCGTAATTCCTACTTGCCGATTACGCTAGCGGCGGGCATCCTTTTTGATAAGATAGGATGTAGGTAATGGCAATGTACGGTGGGGTTTTACATGAGACTTTCTCAGTAAGTCAATTACCTACCTCTTACCTAAACCTAAGGTAACGCGCTCATCCACTTACTCACTTACCCACTCAACCACTCAATTATAGCCAAGTAATTCTTTGTTTCTACGTTGGTTTTTTCAATAGGAGGTAGTTGACGTTACTACGTTACTAGTCATAATTTGAAATTCATTTCCCCGTTAAAAAAAGGTGTAGTCAATTCACACGATGTTGGGTTGACTTATGTCCGTATAAGTGGTTGGATGAATCTTCCTCTTAAGCTGGGTCATGGATTATAGACGCGATATCAAACAATGGCTTTCCCGGACAAGCCAATCGCTCATCTACTAGGATCTAACGGTAAGTTCTCTCAACTTATAAGAAGATAACTCCATAATAATAAATTCGCTAACCACAAATACCCAACCTCCTCAGGCCCCATCCACGCGCTCGCGTACTCGGCCTCCCCGGGGACCTACATCCTAGCCGGGTCCGCGGACCGGTCTATCAGGCTGTACAACCCGCAGCCCAGCACGTCGATCCACCCCTCAAGCTCTCATATCGCCAACCAGAAGAGCGGTTCTGGGCCTCCTCCGGGATCTACAGTACCGGAAGGCCGCCTGATCCAGACGTACTCGGCGCACGGGTACGAGGTCCTCTCGCTGAGCGTCGCCGCGGACAACGCGCGGTTCGCGTCGTCGGGCGGGGACCGCGCGGTCTTCCTGTGGGACGTGGCGACGGCGCAGACTCTGCGGCGCTTCGGCGGCGGCCAGCAGAGCCACACGGCGCGCATCAACTGCGTGGCGTTCGCGGGCGAGGACGACTCCCTGCTCGTCAGCGGCGGCCTCGACACCACGGTGCGCGTCTGGGACGTCAAGAGCAACTCCCTCAAGCCCGTGCAGGTCCTGGCCGAGGCGCGCGACTCCGTCTCCGCGGTCGCCGTGCGCGGGCCCGAGATCGTCGCCGGCAGCGTCGACGGGCGCGTGAGGACGTACGACGTGCGCATGGGCCGGTGTACGACGGACGTCATCGGGCCGAGCGTTACGAGTTTGTGCTTAACGAAAGATGGGAAGGCTGTTTTGGTGAGCAGTCTAGATAGCAAACTACGTTTGATGGACAGGGAGAGCGGAGGGTGTCTTAAGACGTACTCGCATCCCGATTGGAAGAATGAAGATTTACGGGTCCAGTCTATCCTAGGTGGAAAGGAACAGTATGTCCTGACGGGAGATGAAATGACAGGCGCTCCGGGTCGACATGGAGAAGGGAGGATATGGGCTTGGGATGTTCTTACGGGAGAGTTGAAAGCTAAAGTAGCTGTACCCTGGGGACCTGCTGGTCTTGGGCCGAAGAAGTCTATTGGAAAGGACGGCAAGCCGAAAGAACGCAGTAATATTCTAAGTTGCTTTGCTTGGAGGGAGAACGGATTTGGAGATCAATTTTGCGTTAGTGGTACATCTGGTATTGTCACAGTATTCGGGTATAATTGATACAAGTATCCCCTACATCATTCAATTACTCTTATGATTCCATAAAAGATATCCAACGTATCGAACGGCATCTTTCGACACCTGATACAGACGACCCTTCAAATCGGATCCTGGTAAAATAACTTGGCTAATTGTACCATGCCAACCTGAGAAACAGCCCCCTTTCTATGAAGTGCCCTCTCCTTCTACGCCGAAACACCGCATGCCGCCATGCTATCCGTATCCATAATGGGATTTCCCAGACATTAGTACAGCATCGGGCAATATCATGCAGCCGTTGTATTTCATGTATCCTAAAACATCCCTTCTCTTGGTCACGTTCAGCCCATCCCAGCGACTTTGAACCAGTTCGGTCGGCAGTCTTCTTTATGCAACCAGTGCTCGCCGTCAGTTAAACGGCCGGTAACGCAGCCTCTGCATTTCGGCGAGTTAGGACAATTGAAGAAAGGGATATGCTGGTATCCGATGTCGCGGAACCTAAAAGAGTTTAGTATACTAAATATATCGCAATAGATCGCAATAGATTATCAACTCACCAATGAATCTTGCTCTTATCTTCAAATAGACCGAGCGCTATGCTGTGCACGGGTGCATCGCCCCATCTTTCGTAGAAGAAGCCACCCGCGCGATCTAAGTGGTTGAAGTAGTCTTCGTACGCCTGGCTTCGCCAGAAATTCATATCGGCAATTTCAAAGTTGGTCCAGAAGTGGCATGTCGAATAGCCATTTGCAAGTTCCCAGTGGATAGGACGTCGTTGCTTATCGGTCAGCCATTGTTCGGCCCTATTCTCGTGGAGATACTCAGGATGCTGCGTGATAAATTTGGTCGTCTCTGGCCATAGAGTGGGAATCGATTTGGGAGCATCGTAAAGGGTGATAGTGAAGCCGTAGGTCTTGTTGTTGTCTTGCATATAACGAAATACGTCATAGTCGACATCGCAGAAGAAGTGGACGTTGGGCTCTACACGCCAGTAGTATTGCATATCTTTTAGCGCGGGGTGCTTGTAGAAGAGCCCACTATTCCATCGACACATCTTGTGGTATGAAATCTTGTCGGCATATTGAACTTCGTTTTCTTCAAGAATCTTGACTGATTCCTTGTATAAGTCGTCGTTGATCCAGGACGGTGTATCCCAGTGCTCGTTCGGAATTAGTTCTAGAGTATTAATTAGTACCTGGACGAGCCTAATCGAGTTGCCCATAATCCTAGGGACTTACCATATCGTGTTTCAGCCTTGGTTGCTGCTCGTGTCCTTCGCTTGAATTCTTCAGTGAAAGGAACATCGTTGAAGAATGTCCACGGGTAATTAAATTTAGAGTTCCATGTTCGTTCTAAGTCCTGCATCGATTGTAATATTCCATCCAGCTCCTCGTTTCGCACCAGCGTCAGGATCGTCGCATTGATTCTGGAGGTACCAGCGATACCGGGGGCGTATCCTCCTTCGGTTGCGCGTACGAGTTTACCTTCGGGTTCTCCAGTAGCTGTTGGAGTTGTCAGATAGAGCGCACCAGTGATTAGAGAACAGACTAGAGAAAACTCACGATCTAAGTTCGGATCCCTTTCGATAGTGCCGTGAAAGTCGGCGGAGGTCTTTATGCTGGGTACGCCAGAAGAAGCAGGACGCCATATTGTGTATAGAAAGAAACAGCTGACTAGGAAGACAGCAAGCGCAAGAGCGCGGACAGGCCTCGCGATGGCCATTGTGGTAGTTATTGTTTTATATTCATTAACTTCGCCAAGAGGTCCACTGCCCCAAATTCGTGTCTAAGTCGAGAGATCGATATCAAGGAACGAATGAATGGTAGCTTAGACTATCGCGGGAATGATCATAATAAGGGGAGAAAACAGAACCAATTAAAACGGTGGGAAATATACAGGTGAATGGAAGGTGGTCGTCAGGAATCGTGGCCCAGATGGCACATGTTTGAAGTGTTCAATGTGTTCAGAATGCAGAATGTCCAGGATGTCCAGGATGTCCAGAAGAAATGGATACGAAGCATCGGAAAATCTTGGTTAATAAGGTACCTCCTACTGTATCTTGTTGTACGTAAAATCGAAAAGTGGGTACGTGTAAGCAAGTGGAAAGGGGGAGCCACAGTGTTAGAAGCACGTGATGCGTAAGATATTATATTACCCGCACAGTAAGAGCCTTGGCACCCCTTGGCTTGGCCTGATAAAACCCCCAGTAAATTACAAGATCACGTCGACGCGTTATCGATTTGATAATCTTTTGGTACCTAGGTAGATAAGCTTCAACAATGTGTGTAAGAGAACATAGGTACATGTGATTGAGAGACCACTTGATGGATTACCTAAAATAACCACTTCCTTTCCCTTTTCTTTCGTGACCTTTCATTCTAACCTTACTTTTTTTAAAATTTTACTCCATGAGGATAAAACACTTAATATGGCACATGCCGCAACGTTGGGCGCACTTACTGACGAGTTAGTTGAAGTTATCACTTCGACTTCAGGCCAGGTGGGTAGGAGTAATAAACCAACTATTCACTCCATTCCATTCTGCCCACTCAACTTACACACATCGATAGTTAGATCCCGAACGTTTTAATGTTCTCAGAGAATCCAGCTTAAGAAAACTCCGTCAACATAATTTTCTAAGCACGAACCAGTTTGACGTTCAGGATAAACTTAACGGATTCGAAGAGCACTTTCGCGTCGTCAACAAAGATGGATTGGCAGATGCTTTGAGAGAGCGCTTAGATGCCTTACCACAAGTTTCCAGCAAATGGACACCCGAGATTCTTCATCTACTATTGCTGCTGGAGGACCAGCCTGTTAAAAACTCTAAGCTCGCTGATTTGAGATTATTCAAACAGCGAGACGAAAACCCTGAACCTCCTCTTAGATGGGAAGACATTGCCAAGGAAGAGGGTTGGGACCAAGATGGTAATCTCTGGAAAACTGTCAAGTTTGACAGTTATAGCTCCGAAGAGGAATATCTTGAAAGTGCATCCGATCTATCATCTAATGCCGAGGTCACCTCAGCATCCACCGTCGAAGGACAGTATCAGAAATCCCCATCCGATTTCCTTGTCGAGTCTCAAGACGAGGAACACTTAGAGCAAGTTCGAGTAACCCAGCTTTGGAGAAATGCTTCGCCGTCAAAGGAGCCGACAGGTCGGTCTCATAAGATTGCCTTATCAGAGTTCCAAATTATACGCGAGGTGCTGTTCATGCTAAATGGTCTTGAGAATACCCTATTCGACGGCCAAAGTGTGCTTTCGCTACAGTTCCAGTTGAAGCATACTTCGTGGGAACTTTATAAAGCACTACTGGGTTCCTTTGGCGAAGCTGGTCGACAGTTGTCCCTCCTGCGCGAGTTTATAAAGCAGCCCCAGAATATCCCGCTGTTGCAGGTTTTCCGAGAGGCAGTTGAGGAACGCCTTGGATCCTTTAATCGCGAAATATCAGATTTGCAAGCTCGATACGTAGATATCCAGCAAGACGTTATTATTAGCCTAGCCAGGGTTCTTGATGATGTAAAGCCTCATTTAGAACCGCTTCTCAGCCTTTCGGACATTATCCAGCAGCTTCAACGATCCAAATATCCGCGCCCTTTTTATTACTTGGAACTTCTTTTCGAGGCTGCCGAACTTGCCCAAGTAGGAGGAAACGATGCGGTGTATCGATTTATTGCTACCCTGTTTTTCGAGTGTTTCCATATCTACCTTCGATCCATTCGCCTTTGGATGGAGGCTGGAGAGCTGATAAATGATGATAAGGCTTTTTTCATAACCAGTTCGACAAGCCAGGTTCCGCTGGCTCAAGTATGGTCGAATCAGTTTACTTTGCGAAAAACAACGGATGGTGCCTTATATGTACCGCGGTTTTTACGACCTGCAACATCGAAAATACTTACAACCGGAAAAAGTGTTGTTGTACTTAAGCTCCTTGGAAAATATCAATCAAGCAACGCTCAAAATACACCGGATTCGCCTATAGGTGTTAACAAAGACCTTATATCAGCACACGGCATCTTCGCGCCATTTTCTGAGGTTTTTAACAATGTTTTCGATACATGGATGGAGAGTAAGCATCATGCCGCATCTACGACTCTCCGGCGGACTCTTTTTGATTCCTGTAGTCTCTGGTCAGTTTTGGACGCTCTTCAACAAGTTTACCTTATGTCCAACGGCGCACAAGCCGACCTTTTCGCTTTTGCAATTTTCAACAACTTGGACCTCCTTAATTCAAACTGGCATGATCGCTTCAACTTGACTGCTGTAGCCCAGGAGACGTTCGGTACTATTACCAATGCTCACAGGCTAGTCGTCACTGTGGCCACAGATAACCTTACAGATGATGTAAAGAATATTCGAAGGTCGGTTCGCAAGGGTCTACCACTGGTTAGAATACTTTATCGGTTGTCCTGGCCAATCCGAATTATCTTATCAGACGAAAGTCTTGCCCAATATGAAGCGGTCTTCACCTTCTTACTACAGCTCCGCCGAGCCACTTACGTCCTTCACAAATACCGCTTAGTCTCGGACAACACTGCGGGTGCACCAAATACGTCATCAGACCAAGCAACTTATTATGGTCTCAGAACGAAACTCCTTTGGTTCTGTAATACCTTTCGATCTTACCTGAATACGTTAGTCCTAGAACCACTTTCTGCCGAGCTTCGCCATAATCTTGAACAGACAGAGGATATAGCTGCTATGGAAGCATTGCATAGTGCATACACGAAGCAAATTATTAGTGAAGTGTGTCTAGGCACCAAGCTCGATCCTATCCGAGAATGCATTTTAGACATGTTCGATCTTGCCATTAGACTTCAAGATGCACGCCAATTAGAATCTGAGCGAGAGCAAGAAGAGGAACAAGAGCTATCGCGATTATCAGTGATGTCCTCGCCCTTGAAGCAGAGTCGACGGTACATGGGAAGTGGCGAGGAGGAAGACGAGACATTTCTCTTGGACCAGGACAAGACCTCCATGATGCAAGATAAAGAAAGGCCATTCGCAGAAGTTTTGCATGACATACGAGCCGACATCGATCGCCACTTGAAATTCATTTGTAGCGGTTTGAGGGGAGTTGCAAGGGCCAGTGGCGACAGCGCTGCGGGAAAATGGGACATCCTAGCGGAAATGTTCGAAGCTGGGGTTCGTGATCGAAGATGAATCGGCTTAGTAGTGGACCGGGTCCTATGATAATCAATGATACAAAAAGCTCAACTAACAGAATAGTTTATGATGTTTGCATGTCCGACCCGTTTTGGAATTATAGCCACGGAATTGTTGGGAATCATCAATTAGTTCGCATAAGATTATTAAACCCTGAGTGATATGATGCTGTAGGACTTCAATAGGAGTCTCCAGTAGGGGTCTCCAGTGACGTTGACCTGGGACTTCTCCACGAATGTTATGCGAGGTATCTAACTACTCTAAAAAGAATCATTATCCAACATTTCCCACCACCGGTAGTAAGGTCATTTTCTCATATCCATCCAGAATTTATGACCTACATAGTATGACGGGGACATGCCTGGTTGGCCCCATTCGACCAAAACCAGATTTAGTGTAGCGCAGGGGACAGAGGCTGGATTTTAGATAATTGTCCCGACGACAAGGCCAGCAAAGACTTGGAAATAGATTGGCCCCACTCTAAAAATCTTGGCGTGCATCATACACGGGGAAGTGGGTCAAATCCTATCCAAGTCCCGAACGTATCTCTTATTTTTATTTTTTTTTTCAAACAGCCCCAATTTCAGCCGCAGTTTTCCAAGGTGATGAATAAAAAGAAAATGAGGCTGACGCCACACGTGACTAGCGTTTTGACCCCACTTAATACTACCAGTATGTACTTATGTACCAATCAACTGCTTCCTCTTACACGTTCCCCTTGTATCTTTATCGCCTTACAATTATTCAACATCTTCAACAAATCGCCGTCGAACGCGTCTCATCAAACCGCGATTCGTCAGGAACTAATACCCTGGTAAATCTAGTAAATCTAGTGAATCCAATCGCCCTGTCCTTTTCGTCAAGTAAACGACCATGTCCGAACGAAAAGTACTCAGTATGTTCCCCCCGCCGATGACTCTACCATAATATCGACCTCGTGGATAGCAGCTATCGCTTTATCAACTTTCTTAGTACTAACTACTCGCAGCCAAATACTACCCCCCTGACTTCGATCCTAGCCAGATCAAGAGAGTCAAGGGGCCGAAAAATGCCGGTCCGAAAGTTCAGACTGTCCGTCTGGCAGCACCATTGGTATGTTGATATCCTTTATACCTTGTTTAAATCTTAGACCCAAGGTGTTTCTTAATACAGAAGCTAACCCATTCGTAGTACGTAATGATATTATTATTCAACTGTGCATGGCTGTAGAATGGGCCTGGATACTGATATTTGACAGTTCTATGAAATGTACTACGTGCGGAGAGTACATCTACAAAGGGAGAAAGGTACCAGTTCAACCCCGAGGAAACTTCAGAACAACGCCTCATACTAATGCCAAATTTAAGTTTAACGCGCGAAAAGAGACGCCAGTGGATGAGAAATATCTCGGCATTCAGATCTTCAGGTACATATTATATATCCCCTTTTTTTCGTATTTACTATCTTCGATAGAGCTAACATATACGGCAGTATGTTGTACCACGTCCTGCCCCTCTACCTTGGATAGATCATCCAGTAGGATATTAGGTTGATACTGATATAATACAGGATTTTACATCCGGTGTACGAGATGTAGTGGACAAATCACATTCAAGACAGATCCCAAGAATCAAGACTATGTATGTTCCAGTTTTCCGTGTTCTACTGCCGTAAACCCGCGGATTTCATCCATCCTCTAACCTTAACCATAGGCCTGCGAAAGTGGAGCAAAGCGGAGCACAGAGCCATGGCGGGTAGGACGCGATGAGACAGACGAGGAGCGGCTGGATAGGTTAGAAAAAGAAGAGGAGGAGCGCAACGCCATGGTGGAGCTCGAGGCCAAAACAGTAGACGCAAAGCGTGAAATGGCGGTTGCGGACGCGCTCGACGAGATCCGCACACGGAACGCCCGACTGGAGCGCGCGAACCAGGAAGGCGTAGAGGTGGGCGTCGCACTGCCCATCGACACCGAAGCCGAGCGGCAAGAGAGGGAAGACGCGGAGGCGGCGAGGAGAGCTTTTGAGTTTGCGAGACAGGTCGATAAAATGACGGAAGACGTTATAGAGGAGGAAATGGATGACGTGGCGCCTGCTTCGTCGTCGGCAATAGCGTCTGGGAGTAGCGGCAGCAGCACTCCTCAGCCCCAGCCCCAGCTTTCGACGACGACGGCGTCGGCGTCAGTATCAGTGTCAGTGTCAGCGTCATCCCCAAGTGCAGACATGCCACCACCACCGTCGTTCAAGCGGGTGGTGAAGAAGAAAAAGGATCATTCGGCAGCACTCGGGATTAAGAGGAAGGCGCCTCTTGTGTAAACGGGGTCGATAGCTATAATAGCACCCAATTATGAGCAAATCGGATTCACGGCATGGCATACATAGCATAGCATTAGGTAGCGAAAGATATTATTTTATTGGCCTGGTTTATTAACGACATGGCCGGGGCCGCGCGGGCCATCGTTCAATAATAATAATAGTAGGTAAAAATAGCTACATACAAGCATTTCCTAACGCTAGCAAACATGCCAGTTAACGAATATCCCCATGCATCGGCAACCCGCGGAGATCAACATAAACATATACCAGCATATAACATATGAATGATGGAGAAGTCCCCGCGTCCCTATCGAATCCCTGTTCCGCCCGACCCGACATACATTCGCCAAAGACGAATGAGAAGTCCATCTTTATACATCAGGTACTCAGGTAGTAATGCTGTGTGAAGGGAAAAGAAGGAAGGCTTTCCCCCTAACCGCGGGCTATCATTAAAAACAACATGATATGCTTCGACATACATTTGGTGAGGCATATATATCTATAATTCTAAGAAAAAAAGAAGAAGAAAAACCGGCTGTCGGGCTACCAGGGCCGTGCAAAGATCGACATCGTATCCGGCGTCCCGCATGGAGAGATTTCGTTGGGTTCCGCAACGCAATTTAATAGGTGAGGAGATCTTTTCTTTTCACCCCCCGTTAAGAGGTAAGTAGGTAGGTATGTTAGTTGCTTAGGCGATACTGAGCGCTTTTTATTTTAGAAACTTGTAAGTTGATTTTTTATCTCAACTAACTAACTACTGTATCAGACTAGAGTGAATTCGCCGGCTTGAGAGATTCGCGCTAAATATTAGGTAGACGCATGAACACAAAGTGTTATAGATAGGATTCGCAAATAGTAACAACCCGACAAGAACAACGTAGGTAGTAGAGTTGTTTTTCTTTTTCTTGTTTGCCCGCAGAAGCGTCGTGAGCCTGGTCACTTATAAGAGCGGTCAACTTGTCACAACACGAACACAGCTCACACGGACGCGTATGACACAACAGGTAAGACAAGAAGAGAAGTCTTTTTGAGAATAATAGATGTTTCATGATCATCCCGGGTACCCGGGGGACAGATCATCAATCAATTAGATTCGTGTTCTCGTACGACTCGTGTTTATCGCAGTCGCTTAGTTTAGCTAGTGGTCCTGGTTTTCGTCTTGTTGCCTAGATTCAACCACCCACCCACTTACTTACTCACTCACTATCAACAACAGAACAGGCCACTTTTCCAACGACGACTTTGTTGCTTGAACCTAACTCCCTCGCCAAAAGAACTGCTGCTCTCATGATTATTATAATCCCTGCAATCGAAGTCGCTTCCATGTGATGTAGATGTAATAAAAAAACACCACCAGCCGTGATCGTGGGGCGGTCGGCTGTATGTGTATAAGTATATGTGTATGTATCGTCGTGGTAAAAAAAAAAGTCCTTCGCGCCAGCGGGCTGTGCAAGCACGGATTCCATTTCCCCTCCGCATACGCTGTGTATCCGCTTCCCTAATAGAACATCTGGAACGCCCCACGACCAAGTTCCATATCCGGCTTCTAAACTCGGTGTGAGCTGAGCCAATCCGTGTGTGTGTGTATGTGTGTGTATGTATTTTTTCGTTTCCCCGCCCGCAAGTGTCCCGCGGTGTTACTCGTGGGACATTTCTATTCTTGTACGTTGATGTTTACTTTAAAAATGGTGGTGTGTTGTGTTGTTGTTTTTGGCTCTCTCGACTCCCGCTGATAAAAAAACTCGTACAAACAAGGTACATGTCTCTCTTCAATCGTGATACTCGACTTCGTCCGGATTCCTGGACGACGACGTGCCGGATGTGCCGTTAGGTAGGCCGGGGACGTGGGTCCGCGACGAGCGGTTACTCCGCCGGCTCGTGGGCATGTTCGCCGCCTCCATTTGCCGCTTGGTGTGCAGGTGCATCGACCGGGCGTAACTAGCCAGATCTACGGGCGAGGGGATGGAAGACGGCATGGACATGGTGGTGTAGGAAGTCCGAGACGACATGGTTTATAAGATTGGCGATTGTATGAGAATTTTTCCCGGTAAAAAGTGTGATATATATATTTAACGTCAAGCCGGCTTGAATATGACGTGAAAAATGATTATATATGTACCTAGGTAGGTATGGTTTACGTGTAGAAGACCAAAACCTGTTCGTGCGTGCTGAATCTGTAGATAGGTATATCTTTTCTGTTGGTGGATATCGTTGGATCGCAATAAACCGGGGGACGGAAGATGTGAGGTCTCGAGTTTTTATACGTGAGAACAAAGATTGGGAAAAGAGGGGATATGGGGATATGAACAATTAAGAGGTAGAAGCGGGCCGTGACCTCAGAGGGCTTAACTGCTACCGACTAACGGGACTACTACAAGTCTACAGCTAGACTATTCAAAGAAGATGCTGCTAGGTAATGTTGGGGCTTGGACCTGATAGACTAGTCAGGACTAGTCAGAAGGGAGTTTACTGCCACCACTTTTTCACTGCACAAGGTACATACAAATACAAACAAAGGCGCTGAGAGGTTGAATATGGGGTTGATCGACACGTAAGGACGCCGTTTTAGTACCGGGATGGGAAACCAAGCCTGCAGGCTATGGCGTAAGTGAGGGTAGACAAGCCAATGACCGAGCCGGGACCATTAGACTTTTGCCACGAGCAAGGCTGATGATGCATTGTCCCCTCCAAAGTATCCAAACTCGCACCAGACGTGCAGAGTCGCTACTACGTAGTTGATTAGGCCATACCACCATAACCACTCATTAAGCACCACACCATCGAATTAGGGAGGCGGGCTACGGCGGAAAGGGGTATTGTACATTGTTAGATTGTGAAGAAAAAATGGCATGTCATTCTGCATTCGGTCAGCCGCTAGCGGGTGAAGACATAAAGAATAGCGGAAGACTTTTAGAGATCTCATGTCTCTCTCTCTCTCGATGTCTCTATTCCCCCCACCCGTGAAGAGAGACACTCCTAGACCTCCCACAGCAGGGCCACCCATGTACGATTAGGAAAGACCCTGGCGATCTTGTTTCGACCATTTTGAGGTCACCTTTTGAAGTCATCGCATATGTCATTCTATTGGCCACAAGACCGTACCGTCTAATATAGTAGTTTCTGCTGTACCGATGCGGAAGTATGGAGGCCATTAATTTTCGAGGATGCCAGGCGGCCAGGACGGAAAGACCCTGCACCTGCACCAGCACTAGCACTGGGCGATATGCGTTGCTACTGTACGTACATGGTACGTATTACAATGATGAGATGATCCCGGCTGCTTGGTGCGTGCACCCTTTTTTTTTTTTTTTTTTTTTAGGTACCTAGGGAAGAATGTTGTATGTTACCTAGCTCAATCTCAATCCAAATGTGTTGAGAAAGCGTCGATGACTTGACAAGCAATGAATAAAATATTGATGTGACGTCATAAAATAACTATGCTATGTAATAAGCACGTGCAAGGTATAGGGTTACCAAAGTTACCAGATTACATCCATCCAATATATTAAGAGGAGGTACATTTGTACCTCTATATAACTGGAACCTTAGAAGACAACTAATAAGAACCTTCATTTGAATATTTGAAGAGACCTACCTCTAAGATACATCGTAACAACACATATGTGTACCTAGAAATATATGTATATAGGTACCTCTTATATATATGTATGTGTATCCTTAACGTATTAAATCACACAAATGGGAATATCCCGCTGGAAGTCACAAACATGTTTGATAGTAAGGGGATCGTCCAGCAGCAAAGTCTCACAAGGCGTCACACGAAAAGCAAAGCAGGTACATCTCAAACTTTGGAAGAACCGCCCAAATTACAAAGGCAGAATTATACATAGGTAGTACCTGGAAACGAGAATTTCCCGGCTTTAGGCGTTAGTTCGATATTAGTTCGATATTAGTTCTTGACGCCGCTTGTGTAAATCGAGAGTACAAAAAACACGAGGTAAAAGTGCTAGTAGTAGTAGTTAGTAGTTACTGCTGCTGTTGTTGCTGTTCCATGGCAATTTTAGTTGAGATTGCTATTCCTTGTGTTGCATCAAACACACTTTTCAATCAGCAATTGGCGACTGCACGTCTCACACATTATCGACTTGGGTAAAACGTGTCTGAGAAAGAGAAGTTCGAGATTTTTTTTTTCCGCCGTAGGAGACGCACAGGAAAGAAGAGGTGTGTAGGACATGAAAGTAGAGGAAAGGCCGCCATTGGGAAATCTACACCTCCAACGAATGCACTGTAATGCTAGGATTAGATCCGAGCCAAGCAGGATGCACGTCAATCCGACGACGACACACAATCTACACAATCTATTGCTTACCTTATTGATAGGCAGAAAGGGAAAAGCAAAGAACAGATCAGCCTCGAGAAAATTAGGGGTCCAAGGGGAATCCGTTGATCTGCCTACTGGTTACCCCTATCGGTTAAAGTGCGGTTGTAGGCGAATTGGCTCGATCTACGGGAAAAAAGACCCATCTAGACAATGGAGACAAGATGATAGGTTAAGACCTGTTTTCTTTATATTTTTTTTCCGATCTGTGACCTATCCGGCCAATCCAATGTAAGTCTGTATAAGTCAGTCTATGTAATTGGGGGCGTCCGCCGCCAGGTGTGTAGGTGGTAATCTTGTAATCTTGTAATACGAACAGTTGTGCAACGCAGTGCATGAGAGCCGGGGATAGGTAATAATAGATTGCTACATACTGCCTACCAGGTGTAAGAAGAGATCTTGTCACTTGTCAGATTTCCGTTTGCCCCTGTTCGCCGGTTCTGTGAGGTCAGAATTGGCCCGTGCCTCGAACATTCCTCCCCCCTTTGTAAACGGGCAAAAAGCCTTATGATGTCAGCTACGAATTCAACCCGAACAATGTCGTTGCTGATTTCTTTTCAGCCAACGACGAGCTGAATCGGTCACCGGTTATTACACTTCGAACACGTACATAACACACAGTTGTTCTATTCTCGATCCAGCGAAGTCAACTCAACGTGTGCTGGACGAGGCTCTTGCCTACCACGAATCGAATCTCCACAATTTTTTCTTTTTAGATCAACGCTGGGAAGAACCAAAAAAGGCTGCATCCATCTATCTTTTACTTATGTAGCAGGGCAGGGGTTTGCAGGGTAGCATATTCCTCGATTCGGGGTCCCTTTCGCCACTGAAAAGTTGCTAAGTGAATCCAACCCCCTTTCCCTGGAACCTTTCGCGGTGAAAAAGCTGACCTCACTCGTCTCAGCGATCCTACGTGATGACGAAACCTAAGGCGAATCACAAATCCTCAGGAAGTGCGAAGTCAGAAGTGCTTCATCATATGTAATTCCCACCACCACACTTTTCTCTCATGTCTGACAATCTTTAGTCGATGTAGGTATTGGGAGCTATAGTAACTTTCCGCTTGGGTTCATCCTCAAACGGGGCATGACATATGAATCTGACATCAGATGTGATACTTTACTCTCGTATCTGTACCATCGTGCTGGTCCGATGGGAGGCGTTTTGAGTTTGAGATCGAAATATCCAGTGGTCCATCGATAAACCACCGCTTTGCTTTCATCATTCTCCAATATGATTCTGCATAAACTAATCGACAGGAAATTTTACTACCCACAGCTGGATAATTGAGGTTATCCGTCGGTGGTCACGACAATCTTCCAGATACCGCGGGCCAAGTTTGGAAATTATACGTCACAAGACATATTAACAAATAAAGTCTCCTCTAGGTATGACTTCATACTACTTCTAGGCACATATATGCCCTCAAGTGAGAACTTGCTACACTACGTGGCCCATTTATATCATCAAATCACAGCTTCAAAAATTCCTTGATCTTGCCAATTCGGCCAATCGAATTTAGAAGCTCATGTACTGTAGCAAGTTTGCACTTGGGGACATAGGACAGTTGAGGTATTTCGATCGTTGTTCTCATGCGATCACCGCCGTTACATAAGGGATCCGATATCACTTAGAATGTTAAGCATCTCGTATTTCTTCTGTATGGGTATAATACTGATCATTTGGTATCAAAAAGTCCGACTATTCTCGACTCATCTCCGCATCCTGATATGACGTCCCCTGGCCCTCTTGCGCAATGCATATTTGCAATTATCTAGATGGTTTGCTATGATTTAATTTTCTGGGATTATGCTATTATTGAAAGCTAAAATGGGAAGGTCATCATAGAAAGTTACCTGCTGTCCCAGATTACATCATTGAGGCTATTCATGACTATTTATGCCCAAATGTCAAAGCACTTACACTGCTAAGCTCAACTGATTTAAATCAAAGATTATATACGCTAGATTGAATAACGTTTTAAATCACCGTTAAATACTCAAAGACCAATTCTAGTCTTTTAGAAGACTATACAATCTCTCATAACTACTACAACGTACGAGTCACATATAAAGTAGGTATCTATTTGCAGTCTTCATTAATATAACGCATTAATATGGTGTAGCAGGACCCAGACATTTGCTACATTGGCAGATATAAAAATTACCATATTTGATCCATATTCAAGCAGACGTTGATAATTAAGATCAAGGTAAAGAATAGAGCTGTTAAGCAAACACGATGGTATCTTCATTCTAAAGTAATAGGTACTAGGTAATCAGATTATAATAAATGTGAAACGGTTTAATCTGCGTACTATATTTACTCACAATGAAAACTAGCGGAAATCCCAGAGAGATCATTCATGTTGCGGAAGATTGAGGGTGGAGTTGTGATAAAAGACAGCTGCCGATTAATTGGAGCTATGCAGCCGCTCCCGGTGTGGGATTCTGCGCCTTTATCCCGGTCCCTCTACCGGAGTGGGGTCAGCTTTTCCCGCTTTTGCTTTGCCGGAGATCCAGGACACTCGGGCTGTACTACATCAAAATCCCCCTATCCTCGGCTCACTGCTTATGCTTAATCGTACATTATTACAATGTAAGTCCTATGGTCAGCAGAATACGTAAGCGCTTGAACGTATTAAGGGGTAAATCAACCCAACTAGTTTTAATACGATTTGCACAAGGGAAATTATAACTTGAGCTCGGATACCACAGATTAATTGTTACATTAATCAGGCCCTTTCGCGTTCTATACTTCCTCAGGTCAAGCAACAGTTGAACTTTCGCGTTAGGACCGCAGACCGTCTTCCCACTTTTATATACCTACCTTAGGTACCCATCTACGCCAAATGCACTTCGATAACGCCGTCCAGCGCTGTGCGCTGCTTCCAAATCTTAACGATCTTCAGCCCGGCCGCCCCGACGAGCTCGTGCCACTCCTTCTCGGTCCTTTCTGCCGAAGCCGCGCAGGACATCATGACCATTTCGGATGTCGTAGTTCGTCGTGACGGCTTGACGTTGTCGACGAGGTTCTCCCTGATCAGTAGCTTGGAGTACCCATTTTCCATTCCGCTGGGGATATTCCTCAGTATTTTTATCGCGGGTTCGTCTGACCAGTCGTGGAGGACAGAATGCTATAATACGAAGCGTCAGTGATTATTACTAAGTACGGCGAGGATTTCTGGTATGTCTTAGTAGGTAGTCATGATTCTCTTTAAGTTAAACGTGGATACAGACCCAAGCTCGGGTGCTAATTGTGAAAAGAGAGAATTTTTTACTCTTCATACCATAAAGTAAGCACAATCGCCTTTCACGGGTTGAGGCGTGAAAAAGTCGTACGGCTGTTTCGAAATAGCCTTATTTGCGGCCTCTACTTCCGCGAGGGTCTCGTGGAGATCTTCTCGCACGAGGCTCCCGCCCGAAACTTCGGGGTGCTTCAGCAAGAACTTCTCGGGATCATGGCCATTGCTACCGTCAACGTCGACGAGCAGCGGCCGATCCGGCTTTGCGTCTTTGAGCAGCAGGTCCGTCGGGTATACGTCCGTCCAGGTTGCCATGTTCCACCTAGAATGGCACTCCATCCCAAGCATGAATTCCTTGTTGCGTATCGGGTCGGCAGCGATGTATTCGAAGAATGACCTGTACGGGCATTTCACGTGCTAAACAACAGAGTCCTTGCTGTCGGTCAGGTTTTTGAAACCCGTTTTCTGTACTGTGAGAAGAAACAGTCAGTAAAGAGGTTTTGAGAGGGATTCGTGGAGGTGCTTCAGAACGATGGTAGCCCGTTGCAAAATGCGGACGTAGCATCGTAAATCGTCGAATACGTGGAAGCAAACGCTTGGTTAGTCCCCAATGTCGTTGCCCATGCGGTAGGCTCATAGGTATCCTCTGCTACCTCAACGAGGAAGATTATGAGAAGCAAGGTGTCTCACAAGCCGCTCTTCATATCCCCTGAGGCCAGTAAGATACCAGGTAAGTACCTAACTCAATATAAGTAACTTATTGATGATGATAGGGTCCGTATCTGTCATTTCTAAAAGTAATCAGCGAATTTTCAACTTGTTGATTTGAGATTTGACAGTCACTTACACCCAATTGTGATTCCATGCAATATCCCAAGGTGACTGGATCCGCGATGAAGCATTAAAAAGTAGGGTTTCCGCATGTAACCGCTCATTGCGTCGGCGAACGAGTTCGAATCAATACCCTGAAGAGCGGCGGATAGGCAACCTAGAATAGCCATAGTCGGATTTCAAAGGCCAACGACTCCTATAATGCAGGTATATGCTTGATAAGAACTATTCCATTACGGTGGCAGAAACCAGGAGGTAGAGTTATTTGCTTATAAGAGAGTAGTCGTCCAGGGATAACTCGAGGAGGAGGACAGCATGCGTTCTTTTATATGCAAGCATACCTAATCCAATCCAAGCTGTTGAACTGTGCACTGTAATTGGGCTTATCATATGAAGTCGTCGTGTAAGAATGACAAGTTCTCCATTGTTACGTTCGCGTCTCCGCGTTTGCAGAGAGAGCACACATAGCGCGGCGGCACGCATATTTATGGCCTGATAAATTTCATTCCATGAGTTTATTATGTCAAACCAGAGGCTTCATTAGAAACGGGATGATGTCACTATGATACTGTTTGGTGAAAGCCACTCACGATAAACTAGATGTAGTTGAGGATGATGACAGCTGGGCGTCTAACTTGGGTTTCAGGAGAAAAATACCATTTTTCCCTAAACCAGTTGTTGAAGATAATATTGTAGCTGGCCCTTACTTACCTGGTGGGTAATCACGTAGGTGAAGAGGGATTCCATAGCTTCCTCGGCGGTAAGGGGAGTTAGCTGCTTTACCCCAAAGCCTTCGGAAATAGCAACGTCTTTCGGCCCCTCAGGTGCCGATGAACAAACCGAAGCATCAGTTAGTATTAGAAATTCTATCTATCGCGAGGGTAGCCGGCGAAGGTTCTAAGCTAGGAGCGCTGATTATTACCTAACTTCAGTCTTTATATTACCCAAGGTTATTAAGGCTATCAGCCCCATCGTACCCCTATTCACATATTCAAAACCTTATCTCTTCTTTACGTGAAGTTATATTAGAATTCTCATGTTTTTTAAATTGACTACCTAGCGTCATATGAACCATTGAACAGATAAGGTAGCAATGCAAAAGCAGCCGCTCATACCTACCTAGGCAGGTAAGGTATAGTCTCATCCACACCACGCCAGCACAAATAGCACTACATAACTAACCTAACCGATCACTCATAAAAGACCAAGCACCTAACCTCTATGCTCTGCCGCGGTGGCGCATCCTTCGGCGTCTGCGGATCGACGAAAGCCGTATGCGGGGTCCCCACCGCAATCCCCGGCTTCCCCAGGGGCTCGCCCTCGCCGAACGAGTCGTAGCACTTGAGCAGCAGGACCTCGTCGGGCGTCATGTCCTTCTGGTAGTAGTAGGCGTGGGCGTCGCTGGGCGCGACCGACAACGTCTCGCCGCGGACCTCGTACCCTTCCGCCGAGGACCGCGTGGCCTCGTCGGGACGCACCTCTTTCCCCCGGTCGTCGTCGTCGTTGTCCGTCGCCGAGTCCGATCGCCGAGGGTACAGAAGGTCCACCGGCACGAAGTCCCCCGGCTTCGTCGTCCGCCAGTCGATCACCGCCAGCGGGTGGTCGCTCGCCGCGTGTCCGATCGGCCGCCACACGTTGATGATCTGGAACCGCCCCTTCAGCAGCTCCTCCGCCTCCTCGGCAGGTAGATGTCGCCGCACCCGGGCCGCGGCCGCGGCCGCCGTCTGGTCGACGTGGACCTGCTGCACGGGGGTCCGGGCGGCGTCCGGGGTGCGGCGCCGGATGGTGTGGTCGAATATGACGACCTTCTTCACGCCGGGGATGCGCTTCTTCAGCAGGTCCTCGATCTCCCGGTAATAGGGGCCGCGCACGGCGGCGTCGTCCGTGAAGGATTTCTCGTTCGACGGCTCCGTGTAGACGGCGAAGCCGCAGTTGTCCGTCGTAAACTCGCTTTCCCGCCCCCGGATATTGTTCACCGGGCGCGTGTGTTCGGCTAGCTTGAACGAAGTTGCTTCGGTATCGACTTTGGCCCACGGCCTTGTCCCTTGCGGGATTGCCGCTACGTCAATGTGTTTGAAGACGGCAGTCGTCATATTGGCCGTCTGCGAGAATCTAGGTATTACTGATATTTTCGAGTTTTGGCGTAGCACTTGTGTGAAAGTCCGTCGTGCAGTAATCGATAGCAAGGTCATGAATTAAACAATTTTAAGGGGGGTATACCGGTACGGGAAATCAGATATTCAAATTAATGTGATTTAATGTGAATTTCCAAGATTCACGTTCACGATGGGGTTTTTTTATATCTCTATGCAAGTAATAACGACCCCACCAAATTAATAATGTTCGAATTAGTTAATTACAAGTAGGAACTTATATCCGACTTAATCGTCGCCATTCTATGTAGGGTAAGGTGGCGACAACCCCGTATTACTAAACGCCGAAGTGTCATCATTGGAACTTTTATAAGGTAAGCCTATAAAGCCGAGGCGGTAGATTTTCTGGCGCGGGGGAATAAAGACCCAAAACTCTTCAGCTAAAATCATTAGTAGTGCACACTAATAGCTTACCAGGCAGTCCGTCCAGTCAGCCAGTCAGGTATCTAGAGAATTTGACTAGATCATTTTCGGCTCTTATACAGTATTATGCGATTCATGTAACTATGTGTAATTGGTTTCTATATTGAAACCTTGTTGACATTATAACCATTGTTGACAAAGAGTATCTATACTACAGTAAGTGAGGTATTAGTTAGATTACCTCTTTGTAATATGCCCTAACTCATCTTTCTTACTCTATTGTTTTTAAGTTGATTACCTTGCTAACAATATCCCCACCTATAGAGCTCAACGAACGGAATCGTATCTAAGAGTTATGGCTAAAGAAGATTAAGCGATTTTAATTATTATTTATCTCTGTTACCTTTATCTGGAACACCGGGAAATATATCTGGGAGGTACTTAACCTAAGGTATCGGAATACTTATAGGTTAGATACCTCTAATTATGATGCCTAGGTACCTAGGTAGGCTAGTCGAATGCCGCCTCTCGTCAACATAGAAAGTAGCACAATGAACAGTACAGTACTATCAGAATATAATATACCGAACCCATGATTTTTTGGAGCTCGTAAATAGCATGCAGCTTATGACTAGCTACATCCAATATTTAATTCTGGCCCCAGTTCCAGACAGACCTAACTCGAGAGACATTTCCTGCGTACTCCGACGGAAAACACCGTGCTTAAATACAGCCAAATACACTGTACTGTTTATCTAGATCATATTGCAACATCGTCAAGCGACTCCACAATTGCAGCAGCCGAAGAAGAATAGTCATAAGGCCGTCAAACGTTCCTCCCATACTATTTTCCTTCTCATCATATTTTACTCAAATATCCATCTAACCTCTGCCTACTCTCCACAATATCAACTATCCTGTATTGTAGTCAAGCAAGTGGTTTAAAAAGAAGACTGTTTTGTTCGTGCTCGTGCTAAACGTCAACCGAAATAATGGCACCTACCCAACAACCACCGGAAATCAGGGTCAACGACCTGACGTACACCTTCCCGGACTACCGGACCGGCATCAGCGGGATATCGCTGAGCGTGCCGCCGCGCAGCCGGACGCTGCTGATCGGGGCCAACGGCGCGGGCAAGACGACGCTCCTGCGGCTGCTGGCGGGGAAGCGGCTCGCCCCCGGCGGCAGCATCAGCGTGTCGGGGGTGGACCCGTTCAAGGAAGGGCTCGAGGGCGTGACGTACCTGGGGCTGGAGTGGGTGCTGAACCCGATCGTGCGGACGGACATCGGGGTATCGGAGCTGCTGCGGTCCGTCGGGGGCGACGCGTACCCGGACCGCCGGGACGAGCTGCTCGGCGTGCTGGACATCGACATCGCGTGGCGGATGCACGCGGTCAGCGACGGCGAGCGGCGCCGCGTGCAGCTGGCCATGGGCCTCGTGCGGCCCTGGACCGTGCTGCTGCTCGACGAGATCACCGTCGACCTGGACGTGCTGAGCCGCGCCGAGTTCCTCGGCTGGCTGAAGCGCGAGACCGAGATCCGCGAGTGCACCATCGTCTACGCCACCCACATCCTCGACAACCTCGCCGGCTGGCCCACCCACCTCGTCCACATGCACCTGGGCACCGTGCGCGAGTGGGGCCCCGCCGAGAAGTTCCTCGGGGCGTACGCCGGCGAGAGCACCGGGAACAGTCGCCTGGGCGAGCTGGTGCTCGGGTGGCTTAGGACGGACCTGAAGGATCGCGGGCCGAGGAATCAGAAGAAGATGGGGACGGAGGGGTTGACGTATTCGCAAGGGGGTCTCGGTGGGTATGGGCTCGAGGATAGCGGGAAGAAATAGATGGGCACCTCCTTACCTTAGGTACCTAGGTACCCAAGGTACTTATAATATGACCTAGATATTGGGAGAAATATGTGTGTATGGCTAAGGGGTGGATGCACTTAACTTGCATGATACGGCGCATTTTCGACATTAAAGACGATGACGAGCGCAAGTGGACTCGAGGGGTATTTGTGACACTGGTAGGGGCGTTTCGGAATGGATTGGAACGAAGTCATTGAGCTGGCATAAGGAACAGAGACCGTCTTTGCTGGTACAGGACAGCGAGCTATTTGATACCCTTTCAACAGGATAGACCTAGTATAAGACTAGGGCGGTGGATTAAAATAGATGAGGTATGGTGCTTTCATGATCACTATCGATTTACTTATCAGGGGTTTCATTATGTGCTACACTAGATACGAGAAAAGACTAGTAATTGAAGAATGGGAAGATCTAGCTTGGACGACTTTGAACTAATCTTCTAGCAAAGTCTTGTCATATCTCTTCCTATGCGGCATTCGTCATCGACATTAATGACCTCCTTTTCATGACGTTTGTCATAGTGTTATACATCAACTCCCCAACACCAGCCATACCCTTTCCTTCAAGATAACTTAGCACGCCAAGGCGATAGTCATCCCAGCCTGCTCTCAAGCCGCCACCGTTTGCTAGAGAACTAAGGCTGGCTCGAGTTATTGGTCCTGCATGCCTAATACTAAGCTCGGTGAGACCTCGCGCTAGTGCTTCGTCTTCTAACTCCCGGAAGTACGAGATTGCCGAAAGACCTAGAACCGGCGAATACGAAAGGGAAAATAATGCCGAGAGCGGTGCGCCCATCTCGAGACTATTGATATATGCCGTGAGGTTCTCGACGAAGTGTTTAGGTACCAGGCAGCCATGAGAATTCATATCGTTACTGTTGAAGGCCCGCGACCGCCATATGCAATTGCAGATATCCATCAGAAAGCCATTGAACTCGTTGATGTACTCGGGGCTGTATTCGGAGCGAGATGTTGACATAGCTTTCTGAAACCCTGCCTTGTATTTCGACAATATGGAACAGAGTCTAGAAAGAATGTTCGGACAGAAGCTAAAGTGCAGGATGTATACCAACGGAGAGGGCGGTATCATAATCCGAGTATGAGGGTGTAGTTTTGGATCCGAAGCTAGAATTGCGGTCTGCTCATAGAAATCTACGATCCTTGAGTGAGTAGAACTGGTGGGTGAAGTCTGAATCAGAGTGAGACATAGGCTATTTAGATGAGTCACTAGCTCAGCAATGATGGTCGATGTGTTCGCCGACTTCTGCTCAAGTGATGCTAAGGAAACTGCCCAACGCTGTAGTAGCATCGTATAGAACTCGAGCAATTGTATCTGGGAAACTGTAGTGTCGTCGAGTATCTTATTCTCGAGTGCCTGGAGAATTCTAGCGGAGAGTTCTGGATCACATTAGCCTCAGAAAACCCACGACATTAACTTGCTTCAAACCTTGAAAATCAATCAATGGCATATATGATAGTATAGTCATGATCAAGTTTCGTCCATCACGGCCATTCCATATTTTGAGATACTCAGTGAAGAACGCGAAAAATATAGGAGGGAAGTTCTGGGCGAAAGTTAGCTAGATACCTAACGTACTGGTTGATTTCGCGAGCTCTCCTCTTACATACCTTTGTACTGGACACATAGTTGTTTAATATTTCCAAGCCATCGGTGGGATCCATGTTGGATTCTCCACTAATGAGGTCTTGTCCATACGAAGCCAACCAGCTGCTCACTCTCTGATGAGCTTCAGTATCGGGCTTCAAAACGAGCAGCTTCTGTAGTAATGGATCTCCCAAGACCGCTATCAACTGGTTTGGTAATTCAATCCTTTCCAGGTTTTTCACGAAGCCGTCTACGTTTTCAATCTCCTCGAGAGTGACGGAGTTCTGGCAAATGGTTAGTTTATTGCGAGCTTTAAGAGCGTAGGATAAAGCAGACCTCCGTCGCGTTTGACGTATGCACCTCCGGGAATAGGCTGGAACCCTTGCCGTTGGCTCGACTTCGAGCAACTCTAAATGCGTTTAGCGGATGTTCTGCCCTAATTGCGCTTCGTTCTGCGTGTGCTTGTTGGATTTCATCAAGCCTCTCACGCCACTGCGGGCCTGGGTGCTATGAAAATGATAAGCAATTTTACATCACCAATGAGACTGTAGAAGTCATACCTTGAAAGCCGATGCCTTGGCACGAGTCGCTTCTCCTACAATAATCTCTGGGTAATAGTCTTTATACACTCGGAGTAGGCCGGTTACTGCAGGATCATTTCCCGTTTGCCTGGACAAGGATAAACTTGAGAGAAGTCAGTGATATAGTGAAACCACAGCATTTAGGGAGTAAACTCACAGGCTTTGGATTCGATAGGGCCGCACATGCCGGCGCCGAGTAATAAGAGCTAGTAGATGACATAGCTGTTTCCTTGTGACTGTCAGCAAAGTTTTGCTGGAGCGAAAAGTTGATAAACGAACCTAATTGCGGCAGTGTCTAGGAGGTTGAATAGAACGGAGTAGGATCGCGATAATATGGCCTGGTTTTCTATAATGTGATGAACCATAACAAGCCATCTTAGGAGTGCCCCTTGAATATTTAGAGATGGTTTCAGTTTTCCATGCCCAAGAGAACCAATAATCTTGACAACAACCTCGATGCTCACTGTCTCTACCGGATACAAGTTCCTGATGAGATTTCCGAGGCTTGCTTGATCAAGGAAATTCGGGGTGGTAACCAAATCTATAAGTTGGCTCAAATCATCTGGAAGGAGGCCTTGCTCGTACGACAACGAGGCTAACTTCTCTACGGCCGGCTTTACATTGCTTCCACGTTGCTTTGCCGTTAGTTTAGATGCTTTTTTATAGGTCAGTTAAAAATATTTTAGTAATTGATGATTAGTCCATAGGTATACTGACCCTCAACCACGTCCGTAAGGGCATCGCGTATGTCTTCTGTGCCGTGGATTGTATCGTCTTCTTGATATCCTGACATGGTTACTTAGGTAGATCTAGGTACTCAATTATTTCCTAAGATCCGGTTATTACCTAGGTTAGGTACATATGTTCATTAGGATAAATCGACGAGAACGTCGCCAACTCCTTGTGCTATATCTCAGCCTTGCATAAATAACATCATAAGAAGTATTGGCGGATCCAACGCGTTGTTTGTAAGGCCCTAGACGCGTCTAGTAGAAAGTGGGGTTGATGGTACTTTAGCAGTTTAGGTACCTAAACCTGAAGGTCTGATGTGGGGTCTTACGTAATTTGTGGCACGTAAAGTCTTTAAGGACGGGACACCTATTTTTTCTTTTTTTTTTTAAAAAAAAAGACTGCTAAAGTTGCCAAGACCCTGTACCTCGATCCTATGAACCCCGGATGGAGTTTGTTAGCGGCCCAGGTGCCTACCTGTTATGGGTCTTTCAAAAGCCATGTAACTTTAGGATGCGTGATTGCGTCCATTCCCTTGTTATGCTCTTACGCGCATTCTGCAGCCCTGCCGTCGGCTGCTCTCGGAAATCCCCTAACACCCAAGCCAAAGCCAAAGCCTTACAAACGTTGTTGGTGAATATTCTTACCTTCCAATTTCTATCATCTTCCCTAATCCTTTGCCTAGAATAGGTAAACGGTTGTATTTGTGTCTGCGGTTCAGTAAATAAACCAGTAACTCAAGTATAGGTAGGTACCTAATGTAAGTGTACTTCGTAACATTCAGAGAAAGCCTGGTCACTATTAAACTTCTTGGCGGGTCTAATTTGGAAATAGCGAATAGGGATGATTCCGACCTAAGTGTAAACTGCTGCTGAACCTTGCTCTTTTCTCCCTCTCTCTCTATTTTTTTTTCTTTTTTGAAAGGAGCTTCAATCAGCTCTGCGCCTCGGCCCATTTTGTGAAGGAATGATGACCTATGGACATGAAGAAGGAAGTGCCTGCGTAACGTGAGCAATTGTACGAAAGACGCAACGTAAGTGCTTTCTTAGTCAGTGGTTCGAATGACGTAAAAGGTATGATAGGCTATTTGTACTACTCAGATCTTCCTGCGGGAGCAGTTACTAATGATTTTACTAACAATGAGTGTTGGAAGCTTACAAATTGTTAAGTGTGACTTTATACAAATTACCGAAACGCCGAGAATAGAGTTAAAAGCGAAGCTAGTTAGGCACCTGTGTTAATACCTATATGCCGTAAATTCCATGTACTCACTTAAACAACTGAAGAAGTAAGCAAGTAGTGACACAAACTCGAGTGGTGCGACTAATAGGAAATATAGTGACTTCAGCGCGGCTATAAGCGAGGTGGGGTAGTTACCAACTATAGATCACAATGCCTTTTCAGAGTCCGAGGGCTCGGCAGCAGCCGCGGTAGACGATAATAGATGGACTAGGGTTTATAGAACGGCCATTTATCCCTTAAAAGAGCATCTCCGTACACAGACGCCCTGTTGATGCGAGGTACCTACCTGATCTGACGAGATGATACCAGTCTTCGGAATATCCGATGTTTTATCGTACATGCCTCTATAAGCTAGTAAATGCCTTAGGTTACTTTAGGTACCTAGGTTAGGTACCTAGGTAGGTACGGTAGAATCACCAATCCAGGGATTATGCTCAATTCGATGTTGGATGCACAATACCTATAAGGCAGGGTAGAATGATGTACCTAGCCTTAGGTACTCAAAGCAAGAGCACCCTTCGGCGTTTTCCCTTGATGCTGTGTGTACCCTTTTTTCTATTTTTCATAAAAAAAAAAAACTAAAAAAAAGGGGGGTCTTGAATCTTCAGCAGAATCGAAAACGAATCCTAGAACCTCCAACGCTTATCATTTCAGACTCTGTTGCATTGCATTTGTACCACCAATTCGCAGCTCTTATTCGACTAAAACCGCCTCGAGGGGGGAAGCTCCCAATCATTCACTATGATGAGAGGTCACGTTCTAACGTGCAGATACAGACGTATCTTTCGACGGAATGGCACACGTTGACATTGCGGTCGAGATTAACATCAGTCTTACGGATATTCATTCGCCTTCTAACACGTACGACTCGAGTGAAAGCGTCATGATGTAGGTCATGATATCGCACAATCAGCAGCCTTCGTGCACGTCCATTTTATACATATAACAATGTATTCAATGTATGTTCTGCACGTTATATTATATTACCCAATGCTACCCCCCACATAGGAGGTAGGTAGCTTAGATTGCTCCGAGCAGTCATGAAGACTTTTTGGACTGTCAGGTCAGGTAGTGCCCCAAGCATAGACAATACTATGCGACTCCAGAAGCGTACGAATGGGCACCCACCTCTAAATCTGTCTGTATAGAGAAATGGCTCCTCGGGTCTAACGTCCTAAAACTTAGCATTGATAATATTATTAATAATTACCTAGAATAAATAAAGCCGGTAAGTGCCCGTGTTACTGGGTGTTTCTAATTCACTTACACCATTTTTATGCGTTGCATCTGTCTTACGCTAACAACTCTTAATAGCCAACCTTGGAAGTACATACCACCCACTGCCGTACTGGTATCAAAAAGAGGTATACGCTGTCAGCTTCCTTTACTTGCTCGGGATCGGAATTCAGAGCGGAGAATAGTAGTACATTGCTCTTCACCGCCGGTCGCCATATTTTCCAGGCGGGACATCGGCTTTCGAACTTAGGTATTAATTACGTGTAGTTTTGGCGTGGCGTCTGTATGTATAGGTATGTAATGCTAAGGAACGCATTTGCCTGCAGCAAATGGAACTCTGCTTTTGTGGCAGCAACTCGCTTACCTCTTATCGCGTCACTCTACAGTGGGCTTACCGTCCGTCCCCTGTGTCCAGTTCCCCGTTGTCCGTGCCATACTATTATTGAAAAGGCTCAATTTCGGCCCTGACGGCGACTCCTCGACCGTTATCCTAGCTTGTTACTGACCTGACCTGTTGGAATATTTCTAGCTGATCCTTCTAACCCTGGCACCAGAGCAGCGCCACATCCTTTCTGACCTGGCTAGTGTGGAACGTTTAATGCGCTACAAAGCCTCATCAGGCTCTTTCTAGAATCTGGTATAGGAAACACTTGGCATTTGATGATGCTTATGTCATAAGGTTTTTCTGCAATTCGGTGAGACTGGTGAGTAATTTCGGAATGGCTCTGCTGACAGCCTAGCCCAATCCTAATCGAGCTCGGCTTCTGACTTATACTCATATATAACCTAGGAATACCCAAAAAAATTCATGGGGATGAAGTGCATGTTCGGTATTTGGTAGCTCTAAGAAATGCTTCCCGGTCAACCAGTCATTACTTCCGGACACCGTGGAGGCTCACGTCGGTCCCAGGTAACCCTCATCAGGGACCACCAGGTCAGTAGCTGGTTATAGAACTCTATCAATTCCATTGCAAGTCGGAAAATATTCGTATTGCAAAATATGACTTCTTGAGTTACATCATAGATCATTTATGATATTTTCTTACAGCACCTGTGTGAGCCCCTGCTAATCTAGATGATTTATAGGCTTGCATCCCCCTTACTAGGATACTTGGCGATGGTGATATTGTTGTCCTTCTAACACCAGTTGTCCCGCATGTTCAACCAGATGTTGAAAATGACAGCGACCCGTTTGAACCATTAGGCCGGGCCTTGGCCGCGAGGCATCCGTGGATTCGGCATGTTCCATATACCGCGCGGAACGGTTTGACTGACATGCATGTCGCCTTCATCAAACGGGCCAAAGTTGTCGTCTTCGTTATCTCCGGACTTCCCTACACTGGTCAGCCTTCGCAGGTTGAGATTGGTCTAATGGCCCGGAAGATAGGAGAGCAACGTCCGCAGATTATCATGGCATGCCAAAGCGTACATGACCTCGGCCTCATGGAAGCAAACTTTCCTACGATTATCCAACTTCCTGGGTATTTACCTTCCGATTTACAAGTCGCAGCCGCCGTTCTGTTTGGTGAAGCTAGGACTACGGGTACCGTGGGACTGGATGTGCATTCATTAATGATAGAGCCGAGATTCTGGCCTCCAGAGAATTGGGATGCTCTTAATGTCGCACCGGTGCATGAACTTTGGAATCAGTGTCTACCAGATCAGTTTCACCTGGAGAAGTTTCCCCTGCAATCATTGCTCCAGCGGGATGGTTACGCCATGCACTTCGTCGTGAGACTCCCCGAGAATCGTGAAATAATAGGGTTTTGTGCGACTTATACTACATTTGTGGACAGAGAGGGTGAACGACTTATTGGGTCGTTAGCTATGATTATCGTCAAGCCAGCGTATCGGCGGCGGGGGGTTGGGCTTAGCTTGTATGAGCACGCTCTCAAACAGCTTAAGAGAATACGGGGAGTTGATCGAATTCAATTGGGTTCTACCTTTCCCCGCCTTCTAAGCGGCATACCTGCCGCTTCTGCGTCTGAGGACTGGTTTCGGAGGCGGGGTTGGCGAATGGATGGCCAGGCTCCAGGCCGTGGTCAAGATATTTGTGACTGGCTCTTGAGGATCGATGATTGGCCGAGCGGTGGACTGTCAGCGCCTTCCTCCGGGCTGACTTTCCGTCAGGGCACATTCGAGGACTTTCCCCTAATCGCTGATTTTGTAGAAAAGGAGTCTGCCCGCAAAGACTATACAGGATGGTATGACCAATACATGAATCTCGCTCACGACGGCCGCTTCAGTGATATTGTCCTAGGATGGGAAAAATCGGAAATCATCGCTTCTGCACTAATATATACTCCTAATGAGGTTAGCTCATTGGCACAAGACCTTCCTTGGGCACGGACAATTGGATCTGATGTGGGGGGCGTAGCGTGCATCTGCATTGCAGGTTAGTCCCTAGCAGTCAAAGCTCATCAGAAATGTTTGAAGATCCTCAACTGACCCGGACTTTAGACGGCAATGCGGCGATGACGATCAGTAAAGATACTGTTATGATTAGATTACTCGATGCTTGCGTCACCATACTCAAAGGCCAAGGAATGAAACGTGTATTCCTCGATGCTGTGAAAGGTGGCTACGAGGGGTTTCAATCAATGGGTAAGTTCCGTTATCTAACTACCTACCTGTTATGTGGAATCAATCTTAACATAAGACTGTCATAGGATTTCAGAAATGGGCTATATATAAAGATATATGGGAATCGACATAAACTTGATCTTCACGACCGACCTTAAATACTGATTTAAAGACTAGGAAACTCTCGCGACGCGTGCCGTTACTCCATCGCACGTCGCCCGCCGACCTTCTTCTAGGTATCGTGCCTCAGCTTGGCCACCTTGTGAAGCTACTCCAATAAGCTCTTAAGTGAAGCAACCCCGTCTGTCTATGAGCAAGGCTATGGCGTCAAGGCAATATGAGAGCCGGGAGGCTTCCCTTATCGTGGAGGACTATGAGTCGAATTTTCAACTAAGGATACCGAAACAGATTGTGCCATGTTCTAAGTCAGCTGCACAACGTGCAGTATTACAGGGGGGTCTACTCTTCTTATGAGACATGGCGTTGGAACTGATACGGCTTTTGAAACCTTCGATAGGTCACATATAGTTGGCATTGGGCCAGCTATCAAAGAAATTGGGCCAAAGGCTTCTCAGCTCATTTGGATCAGCACGATGACGATTGATTCCCTCTCGACTCAGTTATAGTCTCGATTACGACTGCCTAGTGCTGAGTAACCAATTCCAACAAATCGACGAGAGTCTTCTATGACAAGAAACGGGCCTGAGCAATCCAAATCATAGTGGATAGGGCTCCCTGACAGTATTGCTTATTGGCTTACACGGTGTTGAGTAACAACTGAAGTCACATGAGAATGACCGAGTGGTTTATGAGGCTCGACTTCGGGTTAATATTTGTTATAATCAATTTACTTCCGAGCACGCGCATCCGGAATTACTACGTCCAATTCGAAATCAGAATGCTAGAAGCAGAATAATCCGGCAATTCACGTCACAGCGTAGTGTAAATAGGGCGTATAATGACCCACTTCAGCTTATCCAAACGGCGATGTGGGCTGTAGCATCCAGTCCATCTAAATTCAACGAACGAATCTAAGGTGTGTCCCGTACTACTCCATATTGTTGGAGTTCTTAATGACACCTCGACGCAGGCGGGGGTCTGTGGGGGCGGAATCCTTCACGATCGCTGCCCAACTAAGCAAGATTGGTCTGGCGACGACCTCATAGGCCTCGGGATTCAAATGATTATAACTCGCTCGGTTCTGTGAGAGGTTCGAAAGACATAAGGAGAGCCAAGATGCGGGGGTCATAAGCAAGTAAGAGGGGCATCAAATCCTAAGTCATGAAGATTTTCAGCATTCGACAATCTGTCTAGACTGTATAATTCTTACAGCCAGATCCTGATCGTACGAAACATACTTTTTAGCCAGCTATATTTCAGTCCCCTTTTCTCTACTAACCCGCTCCTTGATATATCGAAATTTAGCACTTTAAAAGGACTGCCGCATCTTACTTGACCGAGGCTATCGTACTAGGAGCAGACGCGTAGATCCATGGTACCACCCTACAAAGATCGGATAGCCACTGGGGGGTTTTTTTTTCGTGCTACCTAAAGAGCAGCCAAGTCAATATGCAGTCTTCGTGCGCATATCAGCATAGAGACACAACGTACTATAGTGAGCCCAGAGAAGTATTACGGCCGCAGACCATCCAATCACAGATGCAAGATGGGTTGCACAAAAGCTGGGAGTTGCAAATGCATTGGCTGCTTAGATACCTGTTACATGCGGCACAGCTGCGTTTACCGGCAAGTTGATACTCCGCGAGGACGGGTTTACCCAGCTGACCTATCCAAGACGGAGGATAGAAGCGCAGCAATCTCACTGCTTAAGCAACGGGTTAAACAACGAGAGTCTTCCTAACGCTACGAGGTTAAAGGTTTCCTCGCGAGTACTAGGTGAGCGTTGTCAGCACACAGTATAAAACGTGGTTCCGATTGTTACCAATTCCAGCCACGCGGACCTGGTAGCGGACGGAGCCTCCACGGCCCACGGGAGACATGCGTGTCTCGTCCCACAGTCGGGACACGGACTAGCCACAAGCAGTAACTATTTTACCAAGCTTAGACTCAGATCTCGCAAGTGGGTAATACGGTCTCTCCCTTGCTGACTGCGACCTAGGACTTTTATAGCATACAGCTAGATCAATCTGATTCGAGATGTGAGCTTGACAAGACCACAAAGCGGCCTAAAAGGCTATTCGATAATGTCACCTTAGGTATTACTCGATCCCTACCTAGTAGGGGGCTACACCATAATGCGTGCGACCATAGCAGTCAGTATACATAGTAGAAAGAGACTCGACAACTAGGCCTCAGTCTAAATTTAACAAATTCGATCAATACATGATACAGCTCCGAAATCTTCCAACTCCGCCGGGGATATTTACCTTTTTATCTTACCGATTTGTCTCAAGTACGCACGCACCATGGAGTGTGGTCGTTATGCAACCCTGGGCCTATTGGATGCTTCTAGTAGGTTAGGTATATATATTTCTGCCGCATATAATGCCGGTGCCCACAGTACAAACCAGGGGTAACGAACATCCCCCACTGACGGCTTTTCTATAGGGCTGTCCCTATTGGTAAAATGCGCTTGATATGTCTGGGGGAGCTTCGCGTCTACATGCCTAGCCCATTCAACTTTAGGAACGTGCACCCAAGGGCCTTATAATTGTCCTACGTCGATACTTCATGCAATGTATGGCTGGATAACGCCGTCCCCCCCTGGTCCTTATATGATTTTTTTTTCTAAGTTTCTTCTGTCTTTGACGCAGTTGCGGGCCGAGAGACGCATAGTAAGCTAGGCCTTACGTCAACAGCCCTAAAGGATCTACCTTTACCTGATTGGAAAATGCTTACCGCCGTGGGTAAGGTTCTTGACATGGCTTGGACCTCCTAGCCCTATTCCGATCGGGTATATCCCTAGCAGAGTGCCAGACAGAAGGGAAAGTGAAACAAGCCCAGCAATCCGATAACTCTGCAACAGGCGCAGTGCTGGCGTACTGTATCAGGCCATTTGCGCATGAAATGGAACGAAAGGAAACCATGTGGTCGATTGGCTGGTTGCCGCCATCACACCGGTCTACTCGCATTCCTTCCTGCTACCGATTACCTACCATCGCTATATAGTCAATGTGCAAAAGTATGTCGTAAATATCTTAGGTACTGTCATGTAAGTCTCCCTTTGCGTAACCATACCAAAAATCCTTTTTTCCCTTTTTCTTTTCTTGTGTGGTTGGTTCGTACTCGTCTCGCATCTTACGGGTCTTCCATAATGACATTTCGTACCTGTCCTACCCTACTGTACGCCCGTATGCATTACGGTGGGAATCGAAAGTACCTCTACATTGCTATCGACCTAACCGCCACAACCTACCTTAATCAACGAACTACCTTACCCGCGGGAACAATCCGTCCTTTTCTTCCCCCTGTCTACTTCGCCCGGAGAGTACAGGCTGCTTCGGTAACTCCTTACAGCAATTCCGAAGGCACATAAGAGCGTCGGCAACGGGATTTGGCATAGTTGAGGGTCTTGGCAACCCCCTATTGCCATCCAAATTGCTTCCACATGTACTACGCAAAACTTGTTCCTCTTCCGTCCGTAACCATCATACAAGCTTAAATAACTCCTAGCCTGGGTAACAAGAGGAATAGTTGGTCTTGTGCTCGGTTGCACATATGGAACCAACTTACATACTTGCCCACGTGTATACATTCATCTCATACATATTATAGTCATACCCAAGGTCTATACATTAGGTATCTACTTCGGGTAGGTATACAGACTAAAACTCTGAGATCATGGCATGACCACGCCCTACGCAATAAAATCATACCTTAGGTACATAGCTGCATACGACTGTACAGGGTAGCAGAGCTAACGTCGCCAACGAACTAAAAAGGCGGCATTCCGGGATCGATACCTTGCGCATATCATTATCATGTCAACCCCAGCGGTAGATCATAACGATTCACGCACGCATGCGGTATAGCCTGGCCGACAAAGTACTCCCAACCGGCTTCTGCGGCTCTCACCTAAGCCTAACACCGTCTCGTGTATCTGCAGCAGACGACTACTAGTGGGTAGATGGAAATGCATTACTGCTGCTGCTGCGCTGCGCTGCGCTGCAGTCTGTAAGCCACCGGCGACCACAAGTTCCAATCACCTACCCTCCCCCTTGTAACCTTGTGCCACGCGGGCCCTTTCCCTTACCCTCCTCGCCCCTTGGCCTTGTGTAGCCGTCCCCATTTCACCCCAATCTCATCCTCCATCTCATCTCATTGCTCCATCATCCACCCCCCCCCCCCATAATCCGAGGGCGAGGCGTGAGCAACAAGAAAAAAATGAGATAAGTCAGAAAAAGTGGTCATCGTTTTGTGCTACGTGCGCTTATTTATTCTCTCTCCCCCATTCCTCGTTACATCTGTATGATTAGTAGTGGCAAGTAATACATAACTCGCTTACGTTCGAGGGACAGATTAGCCCTAGCACCTAGCAGCAGGTAGAAAACGTGTACGTGTCACAAAAAAAACCCGAAAACGAGAAGAAAAAATTTAAAAAAAAATTTAAAAGGGGGGCATACTAATGATAATATCAAATCAGGAACTGGTCACTACAGGTAGGTAAACTTGTGCGGCGATGATGCGATGTTGCGATGTTGCGCTTCTCTTTACAGTATCATATCACGAAATGAAACTCGACTCAACTCAATTCAACTCGATTTTTTAAGTCTTTTTTTCCATTAGCTTCCTCCCTTTCGTCTCTTCCGCCCTCGGCCTACCCACTATTCCATCTGAATTTCACACCCCTTTCCTACCGCTTAACCTTGCCATACTCCGTCTGTTACGCAAACGGGTTATCATTACTTGTCGCCGCCATCGTCGTTTGGTCAACTATCAAAAATCGCCTTCACAAATCGAGGTTTCGCGTACGTCTACAAAAGTACCTAACCTAAGGTACCTCCTATGTAAAAAGCTACTCGAAGTAGCAGCAGAAAGTAGTCGCGAGTTTACAGACAGACAGGCGTTCGTAAAAGAACATGTACAATGTATTCTCATTCATTCAACTGCGGTAATACGTCCATGCGGAGTGACGACGCTCCTTTTCTTTTTGCCTCTTTTCATCTTCATCTTCTTTTCAAACCAAACAGACAAGGCAGATTAAGGTACCTAGATGGGTAAACAAGACGTCGGAGGAAAAAAAGAACCGGTAATATAAAAAACAACATCAGTGGTATCCCCCCCTTTTCCCCTCCTTAGCCTAGACGCCGTGCTTGTTGTTTTTTCTCAAATTGCCACCTCGGAAAGGAGAGAATGAAAGGAAAGAAGAAAGAAAACATCTTTCCTCCCCTAAAACCGTAAAAACCGCGAACTTTTTCTCTCCTTCTTTCGTAAAATGTAGATGTGGTCGTAGATGGAGACGTGGAGGCGGGCGTAAACGGAGACATAAGACAAAATCGTAGATGCGCGTGACCTTTCCTTCCCACCTACACCTACACCCACACCGCGTTTTTATTTTGCCTCTCTCTCATGTCGAAGAGAAGAAAAAAAAGACCAGAATAGTCTGACCGGTCTAGACTATCCGAGCCAAGGTACTATGCTCCGGGGTTACAAGACAAAAAAACCAAAAAACAAACTTTTTCCCCGTCCCACCCCCCCTCTCTCTTCAAAGAAAATAAATACAGCGGTTTATTGCACAACGGCTATGCCGACCACTTCGAAAAGTCGACACTGTCGACGAGGGCGTCCACGCCGTTGACCGTCATGACCTCGGTGTTGTCCGTGGGAGCGGTCGACAGCATGGAGGAGCGATGAGAGGTCTGTTCGCTGGAGCCGGAGAAGAAGGTGGCGACGGAAGATCGGCGGAGGCTACTGAAGCTGTCGCGAACCGCGTTACCCGACCTCATGGCGTCCAATTGGGCGACCGTGCTGCTAAGCGCGGTTGGGTTACCGTGACCGTGACCGAGGGCGGTTCCCGGCGGCGAGGGCGACGGGCCACCACCTGGTCCCTGGGGCACCACCATCGCCTTCGGGCCGTACTTGTCGCGGAGCCTCTTGATCTCCCTCAGCCGATTGCGCCAAGCGGAGACGTGCTCACCGCCCTCGCGGTGGGCCCACACCAGCGAGAAGACTGACGCGTTCAGCGCCAGCAGCCGGATGAATTCGGGTAACGCCCGCAGGCTGACGATCTTGGTCTCGGAAGCAGGTGAGATTTCTGGGAACCCGGGCTTGCTCATCACGCGGACCTTGTAGTAAGACCCTGCCACGTCATTCGGCGTTCTCTGCCTAGTAGCGACGAAAGAGGCGCGGGATTCGGGTGTGATGACTATGTTGACGAAATTGAATTCTGATGGGAACGTGTCGAACTTGAAGGGCAAACCAGAGTCGTTAAAAATAATATTGACGAAATCGTTCCCGATGTGGCGCTTCTTCAAGGTACATTGTGGATCGTGATCTAGATTTGTTGGCATCTGGGTGGTGACGTGAAACACAATCTCCGTCACCCGGTCCCTCCAGCAAAACGTATATTGCCCATCGGTATCATACTGCCTATCCAGGCCTTGCGTATTGAACGTTGCACCGTTGAGCTTGGTCAATGTGCCGAGGCCGTTAAGGAATTCCATGTAGTCTCCACTTCCAGATATATTAGCCAGAATGTCCTTTTCTTCCGTTTGGTTCTCTCCAATGTATATTACGCCAACCTTGTGGCCATCTACTGTTGGATTATGGTCGAACATCCTAATGGCTCTGTTGACTACCTCGTCGTCAGGTAGTGGAATAGGGCGTGAAAGATCATTTCCTTGCGGCATAGAGGACAAAAGTTGTACTAGTATATGGTTGGGTAGGACATTATTCACAGGTCCTGTATGGCCGTCCCTAGTGCTCTCGCTCATAGAACGCTGATGTGCCGGGGGTGGTTTGAACAACTCTCGGATCGTATACGACGAGGTTCCAGATGGCTGGCGTTTAGTAATTTGTGCCCAACCCGTAGCCGTAGCCTGCTCGATCGTAACGATACTATTACCAATTAACCATCTCTTCTTAAGTATTTCTCCGAACCTATCGCGAGTAAATAAAGGGTCCGCCGCAGATTCATCGATATCAGCATATGTAACCTTCTGAATGAAGTCCATGGTAAGATGTGCTTGCTCATCCGAAGCTTGAGACCCATCAACATCTATAAATAAGTTTCTCGCAATCCATCCAACATGGTTCGTGCGGTCTGGGAGCTTCAGGGCTAGGAACCAGAACACAATGACGTGATACGCTAGAGTATAGACATACTGAGGTAAGTCATCCGAAGCATTGGGATTGAACTGAGCCTCGCCTATCCCTGGCGCCGACGAGTCGCTGATCGAACACATCCTGGCCGCTTGCCTCTTGCCTCGAACGTATTGTAGGTATCGGAAACAAATTCCAAAGACAATCCGATACTCGTCTTCCCGGAAATTCGCGTAAAGGGAGGGTAGCCTGCTGAGACAAGCTAAGAACTCTAGAATGTGCATGGCAACATATGGCTGAGTGATAATCTGCGACATCTTCTGTAATATTGTGACTAAGGCCTTGCCCGTCGAGGAAGGGAGTTCATGGCAACATATAGTAAGAGCGTGTATGCAGCATTTCGCACTTCGTTCCCACGTCGCTATTCCATGGACAAATGTGCGAACAATCTCGTCTTCTTCCGCCTTCTGGAAATATTGATGGTAACTAAGAATCATAGTTAAGCTGTGGAAAAGGCAGATAGCTACATCTGCTCGGCGCAATCCTAAGATGTTTGGAGGTTCCTGGAAGTTATTGGATTTGATCTGCTCGCAAATCACCCGTCTCAATTCCTGAAGCTCCGCTGTGGTATTTCGGAAGATGGCATGGTTGCTCAATTGAGAGGGCAAATGAACAAGGATGAAGCTGTAAACTTCCCAATCACAGCCTTGTCGCACTAAGTTAAGTACCACTTCAAGCCATATTCGGATCTCCAGAACCTCTACCGGCGACTGCCCATCCACTTCAGCAGTGTCATCAGAAGCGCTGCAATAAAGGACCATGCTTGCAGCTTGAGACGGGGTTTCAGGTAAAGCATCTGTGTCGGAGGCGATCCATAGGGGTTGATACGCGCTTGGGGCTATTTTGCTGCCACTTCCCGACCTTAACGGATAACCTCGATCTTGCAACTGGCCATGCCCGAGGGATATGCCTCGTGATGAGCGAGCAGAACCAGTGGTCTCGCTCCGCGAAATTCTTCCGAGGTATGAAGTTTCTTCAGAAGTTCTGCGCGCCAGTGACTCCTCCGTTCGATATAAGGACCTAGCGAGGCTGGCTGTCTCGAAATGAGAAGTGACAAATATACGATTAGCCCAATCGGCTCGCAAACGAAATAGCAACTGCATCGCGGCAATGCGAGCATCCGTCTCGCTGGAGTTCGACTCCGCTATTGATACGAGAATACGGAATAGCCGCACTGACTTGGTCGCATCGTAGTTTAGAACTCGTAAGAATATTTGCACGTAACCTCGGACAACTACACTTGAAGGAGTTTGATTCGCAGTTGCTTTTATATGCTGGGGAGTTGACGTTGGCTCCGGGGGGAGGGAAAGCGTGGAAGATATCGAACGCAGTCGGCTGTTCCCTATTACTCCTCGAAGCGTATCGACAATGTAAGAGAAAAGGGAGAGGGATGCCGTGCTAGCAACACCAACAGCAAACGACACAATATTTTGGAGTAATACGATATCCGCCTCCCCCGCTACATCTGCTAATAGACGCTTCACTAATTCTGGGATGAAGTCCGGCTCGAATTGGTCGTTAATGAGTTCAATCATGTCGTAGACCTCCGTAAAGGCCTGCAAAGCGCGCAAACGCACATCAGTTGATCGTTTTCTATCTGCCAAAAACGCATCCAATACTAGGTTCAAGTTCGTCTCCCAAAGAGGATCTGAGGGCGAGCAACATCGGAATTTCTTGAAATATTCAAGTATCAGCGTTGCCCCGGAGTCAGGAAGACAGCGATGGATTTTTGTAAAGAATACAATACAATCTTGCCTTTGGACAAGAGCATTAGGCTGCTCCGGTTGTACAACCTCCAATTTCTGAATGTCTGCATCCGTATGATCTTGAGATGCATCGTTTTGCTTTTGGGCGATAGGAGGGGATTCATCTGAGAGTATGCTCTCGAGTCGACGTATTAGCTTTATCAATTCCTGAGCCAGCATACTCTCCGCGGAATCGCTCTCTTCTTCTTCTAGGTCTAAAAGTGATTCGATGCGACTCTCAGTTTTGGTAAGGGACGCGATAATAGCATTGGCACATGTGACCACGACTTCGAAAACAGGTGTCCAATCTTCATCGGCCAGCATACTATTAATATTACCCTGGCTGTCGCAAAATAATGAGTTCGTTAATCGCAAGATATCGAGGTGTATTTTCCAAGCAGGCGTAGCATGTACCACTGTAGACAGGCCATCGACCAAAAGGACATAGGGAACTGCCGGATATCCCTTCTCGGAACTCTTCGACACAAGTTTGGTGAGGACCGACAGGGCGCCCCTAACCTCACGAACGACCTCTTTTTTCTTGTCGGCGTCCTCCGGCAGACTCGCCAAAACATCAAGAAGTAGCCTCACAGTAGCATGTCCATTGTGCGACCGACACAACATGCTCATGGTATGCCACGCATCTTTTTGTAGGCTAGGAACGAGGCAATGTATAGAGCAGAGAACGTGAACGCAGCTCTTCAACTTTTCCGCAGGAATCGCCCCAAACGTCACAATAGCATCCATAACGCCAATACACGCCTGTAGATCCTCTTCGACACTAGTATTCATGCAAATATCCAGTAACCTGTCGATCAAAACTTCCGCAGCGTCATCGTCGGCAACGCTGAAATTGAACTTGATGACGTCCGTAATGAAACTAAATAGGTCCGTAAAGTTTCTATCCTCGCCGGTCGCTAGCGCTTTCCCCTTCATCCGTGACCCTTGCTTCTTCGCTGCACCTCTCGCCGCTCGTACTGCCTCGAATGCCTCCTCAAGCCACCGAGACAATAATGGGAACACATCGTAATCGAACCCAGACAGATTTCGCGCGTGGTTCGTTAAATCGACAAGGGCTGCGAGCTGCAAGTGAAAATCTTCCGGGTTGGCCTGGGCAGATATGGTCTGGAAGTACTCGTTACGCTCTAAATCTGTCGAGGAGGTATGCTTCACGCATTCCCTCAAGAGTTCCCAACCGGAATAGCGAACCGACTTGGGATTGGTAGGATCGACCAGATCTTTAGCAGCGTACCAGATATCCAAAACTGGACTTAGAGGATAATCTGCAACAGTATGGCGCAGTGCATCAGCTGCCACGACTCGCTGGGTCATCGACCCATTCTTCAGCAGCTCGAAAGTTTCGGCATGCTGGGATGGTATGCCACGGAGGATGTTTGGCGTAGCACTACGGCGTTCGGCGATCTGTACGCTAATAGAGGGACCAGATGATTGTACGGGAGCCGGGGGAGACTTAGTCAACTTGGCAGCACCTGCAAGGCCCTTGAAGACACTGGCGAGCCCGCTGCTGCCCTTGGAATCCTGGGGCGACGAAGCATCATCTCCAGGTGATGGTGACATATCTTCAGTGTGCCCTTGATCACCGGCCTTGCGGCCCAGAAAAGCTATACGACGAAACATATTAGCTTTGTGAGCATGGCTTCATGGCTGAATATAGTCGATGACAGATACCGCCCGTTTTTAGAGTACGGGGCAACATTCCAGGATCGATTACGGAAGACGGCATACTAAGGTACGCAGTAAGTGGGCAATCAAAAGACGTGGACTTACGAGCAAATCGGGTCTTGCATAAGGGTGGGAAAGAAGAAAAAAAAAAGAAAAGAAAAAAGAAAAATCAAAGGGTGGTACGAAGAATCAATATAAAATTTCAAGCGTCTCCCAACCACTGGACTCCGACCGACACAGACGTGTGACGTGACTCGTTCTCGTCCAGAATTAGCCCAGCTAAAGGTAGCTCGCAATATTACAAGCTTAATTTCTTCTACACCCTCTTTTCTCCCTAACCACTACCGAACAGGTCTTGACGAAGGCGGTTGTCTCGGTAGCGGTGGTAAAAACAAACGGCTTCGGTGGGCTCTAGTTTGTGTTCTTTTGGATGGTGGAACGTGGTAGTACATTTGGGAGACACAAGGCGGAAATCAGTTTTCGATGTCGGCTTCGGACAGAAGATGTAGTCGATAATGCGGGCAGTTGATTGAAGCAAACAGGCTACATGGGCTATCAGGTATGTAAAGGGTGGTAAGTAAATGGTATCGTATGGTGTATTATGGGTTACCGGGCTAGATAAGCGAAGGAGAGAGAGAGAGATTTTTAATACCTACTTGTAGGTAAGTGAAGTTTTGGTAACCTTTGTGAACCTCTTTTTGGGGGGGTAGTGGTTGTTAATCTTGGGTCTTGGGTCTTGGGGATTGGGGAACTTTCAAAGGTTGTTTCGTAAAAGATTTCTCCACAATATAACCCTTTTGGTTCCCCTACAGGTCCCGCGCCATCCCTTTCTCCGTTTTAACCAATCCATATCCTTGCTTATCTCTAGCTGTGCCCAGATGATGCAAGCTGAGGTGACTAATTTTTCTTACCTTCTACATAAGTACCTTGGCACTGAAGGTAAGTACCTTAGGTTAGGTACCTTAGGTAGCTTCAACCTTATTTCCATTCAACCCGTGAACCCCCACTACAAAGTACGTACCTATAGGTACCGTTCTTTTATGATTAAATGCTTCACTTGGTAAATAGCGAAATATCATACATATCAGAATAAAACAATCCCAGATTCGAACGAAAACATCAAGTTAGGTAGTATCACTCCATTACAGAGTGAATTATCATTCATGTTATCTCAGGCCGAGATGAGATAGGCTTGCCCTAAACCTACCTAACCTAAGCTTTTTATCTTATCTACCTCATGTAGGCCGCAACCACGGCCGCGGGGTCTGTGTGCCTACGATACGCCCAACAACCAAGATCCTCGAGAACAACTTTACAAATCCTTTTTTTTTCAAACGGCCCTGAGACGCTCATTTCCCACTTGGTCATTTCTTCCATTTAAAGCCACATACTTTTATATGCTTATTTTCTCTCCTTGAACCTGGCTACTAAATCTAGCTTACGTAGATCGCCATAGCTTGTCTTCCCTCATCCGTGAGTCTCTCCTGCAGATACTGAGCGATTGCCCCATTATGCCGGGCATTGGCCTCGGTAAGGTATTGGCGTACCCAGACCGTAATGTCCTGGATTTCGGGGTAGTCATCCCGAGGAGCCTTCTTGCATGTGTTGAGAGCTGTGAATCCTAAGCCGAAGCCGATGTCGTCCACGTCCGCCTCATTAACTACATCATCGCCAACACCGCCTGTTACCTTGGGCGGGTTTAATAGTAACTTCAACATCGCTTCACACGTGAATCGCCATCCCTTAACGTAACGCTGGGCAAAGGCAGCGCTATCTCCCATCGACTTGGCGAACGAGATAACGGCTAGTTTGCGATCGACAGGGCGCACGAGCAGTTCTGAGCTTGGGAGAATGATGCTCAGGTAGATCTGAGTGAAGAGATTGTTCTGAATCAGGTCTACTTGGCTGATAAAGAAATCGGTACCTAAGCCTGCTTCCACTCGGGCTGATACTAGGTGATAGAATCGCACAAACCGAAGCTTGAACGAGTCAGACGGGGCTTTTTGGAGCTTCGTGAAAAGGAGAGATAGGATTTCTTTGAAATAGGGCTCTATGGCATTCCTGATAACAAGGTTAGCGACCTACTACCAACCTTATTCGGCGGCAATACGTACCTATCGATTGATATAATAACAGATTCTAGCAAATCGAACGCATTCTGCTCTGTCTTCTTGCCGGCAAGGAGGGTCTGGAAGATACCCAGGACAGATTGAATATGGTTTTCTGCTACTATAACACGAGCCGCTCTAGGTATTATGGCAGCTAGTAGTCTTGTAAGCGCTGGGACGTTTCCTCTTGTCTCCCAAAGCGTTGGCATCATCAAAGGCTGTACCAACGCCTGGTATTGGCTAGGCAGGTTGCCAGCTGGTTCAAGTTCTAGCAGCTTGGCCCAAAGCTGGAACACATAGGGTATGAACTCTAGAGACATAATTTGTTAATACCAGACACCAAGATATATACGAAGGTGGCCTTGCACATACCGTTCACATCCTCTGTGACAATTGCGTTGAACGGTGCCCATAGTCGATCCTCCAGTTTTGAAAGGCCTGCAGACGAGCCAAAGCTAGGTACTTTGTTTAGTGGATGCCTATGTAGAAGGAAAATATAAGCGTGGAGAGCGTGAAGCTTACCTTACAACAGCACCTAGAGCTTCAAAATGGTAATAGTAGAATCGCGGGTTGCTCGGGTTAGCTTTTATGATGTTCGTGATTCCGACTAGGTGGTCCAGAACCATATCGACGAAATTTGAGATACCAGTGTTCATAACAATTAGTACCCGCATGATACAGCGCATGAGAAATTCGTTTTCTTGCATCTTCGCAGGCGAGTTTTCCTTTTCTACAAGCTTGAACAGGTGGTCAAGAAGATCTTTCGCGAAAGGTTCAATGTCAGCTCTGCCGAAGAAGCGAACGCCAGAATCATCTGTTAAGTAGAGAAGCCTCTCGACACAGATAGCTGCGTATGTGTAGACGACATAATTGGACGAGCCCATATTTTGGATCAAGGGTTGGAACGCGGCTTGCCATTGCTCTTTGGTCAGTTGACTTCGGAACGTGTAGAGATATTTGATAGCATCAACTTTAGAGATTGGCTCTACGCCCGCATCCGAAACAAGGTCATTGGCAATATGCTGTTGGAAGAAGTCAACAACGTTAACCAGCGAATTGACCGTCTTAACACCATGTGCTGCGGTCACAGCACCTTTAGCTGCAATCGACAAGAAGAGCGAGATGGCTGTATCCTTGTCCTTCCAGTTCGTCTTGCCTTGCTCCAAATAGTGGTTTATATATCTTCCCGCGACGGTGGTGACCAGTTGCTCGAAGTTGCCTTGGAGCTGCCTTAAGAAATCGGTAGCTGCTCTTCGTCGTGAATCCGTGTCTGATCCTTCGAGATCACGGCGGATGAACTCGATGGGTTCATCCTCAAACAGCTCAATGTCGGACTCTCTCAACGCAACATTAGGTAACACAACCTTTTCTACAACTTGACCCAGAACGTTTTCGTCGTTAAATGCCACAGAGTGGCGTGGGTTTGCGGCAATGGCCGTCAAGAAATGCAGCGCTTTGCTAACGAGATTATCGTACTTAGTTTCAGGCCCAATTGCCGAAAGCAAGTTCCACGCGCTATTAACAAAAACCTGAGCGTATCGACCGAAGTCGTCGTCAAATTTAGTCACGTAGAGCTGCAGAACTTCGCAGATATCAGCCTTGACTATTTCGATCACGCCAGCTTCTGAGTCATCATCTGTCGCTAACAGCGGGTTTTCGTAGGTTAAGTACTTGTGTAGCAGGGTCGAAAGGTGTTCCAAATTCGATTCGAATTGGGGCGGCATGTCTTGGCAAGAGAGATCGTAGAATACTTTGATTAGGAGACTCAGCGTATCGAAGTAGCCTTTCAAGGCTATCTTGTCGTTGGCATGGGTAGTAATCTGTTGGTCTGTGGCCTATGACGCTATTAGCTTGGAGTAGGTTGGGAACAACACGCAAGGCTGTGTCCTTACACTTAAAAGATTCAGGAACGGCACGGCAAATGTGTTGAGTACGTGGTTGATCTCGGTGTATAGATCATCAGAGCGGTATAAGGGCCGCCATCTGACGAAGATAGAATGTGCAACTTCCAACACTCCGTTATTGACCTTGAAGTTATCAGGTGAAAAGCGCGATACGAGATCGGCAACGAGGGTATCCCATCGATCCCAGAAATCGGAGTCGGCGATTATGCTAATAGCCTCACCCAGTTGGGTTTGGATGGTTGGAGGACAGGCGATCATTAGCCCAATAAGCTCCTGCTTTATCGTATTGACCTCGTCAATGGGAAGTTTGTAGTTGCCTTCTTCGTCCTGAACATTACAGACATCAGCATTATACGCGTATAGACGTGGAAAGCGTATCGAAAGTCGTAACAGTAGCAACAACATACCACATAGTTATGTCGAATGTAGTTCTTGAAGCAGAGTGCTCCTGCGAGACGGGTCTTGGGTTGGAGGTTCTCGGTTGCTACTATCTTGAGTAGCTGTAGTGAAAATTGAGGTTTCTTTTCCTCCTGCTTGAGCTCGTTCTCGGCTAGAATATAAATCTTAGTTTTCAACCCCAGCTTTAAATTATGATCGCAAGGTCGGAAAGGCGATAGCTTGTTATATGCGACACCACGAGGCGGGGCAGAAGAGCTCTCTTCTTACGTACCTTTCTTATGCTTAGAAGGGTCGAGAGTCGCATCCAACAGCTGGGCGATATGGCCCAGGTCTGAAGCCATGATGGCTGCTGCTCGTCGTGACCTTAAAGAGTTTGGATGCTAGAGTTGATGCGTGTAATGTATGTATGTAATGCGTGCGATTTACTGTTGGGAATAAAAAAAAAGTTGTTGGCGGAAGATTTGACAACGATTTGGACGATGTTAGGTTACACTTTGTACGTAGTGCATCTTTTAGTATTTAGCGTTAGCCTAATTGCTATTTTTTTTTATTCTTTTATTGACATTGCACTGTTGCCTTACAAGGCGTTTGGCCGACGAGGCAACCATAACCACTAAGAAAGGTCGCTAAGTGGCCTGTGCATAGCAATTTTCAGGTACGGGATAAGTGAAAGAGGGGCAAAGTGGGGTTATATATGCTCAAATCAGCTATTGACTGCTCTTTGATAAGTCCAAAGCCCCACCATCGTCATACCACTTGGGAGAAGGATGCAAGTGATAAGGTAGAAAGTACAGGTACTAACATAGCATGGAAGCCGCCAGAATTAAAACCTTACTATGTAATTTGAGCAGCTCGGTGGATGTTCCACACGTGATTTCCCCTTTTCCCTTTTCCCTTTTGGCAGCAGCGAGCAGCAAGTATTAGCAAGTAGCTTCATTTTATATGCGATCAGAAGTTCTACAAGAAGTTTTATTATACATCAGAATGCCTCACATGCCTACTAATGCTTGTATTATACTTTTTACCATATTGCAATAACAATTAGTTATTATTAATAAGATCTATTTCAACCCTAAGTTTTGCATACATTTCTTCACGATACCGTCGCGGGAAACCGCACAACCAATAAGTTTCGGTTGCTGGCCATAGTCAAATCCGAAGATAGGGAATATGATTAAAGTCTAAACTAATAAAATATCAAAATGACCTATAATGAACATTCTGATAAAACTCAACGGTCCTTTGGGCTTATCCAGTTAAGATTTAATATCTAGGAAACTTCCTAGGTACCTATTTATATGTCTGATTGAGGTACTTTACTAGTCAGTTTAGATAAAGCCATAACACTATGTGAGCTTAGTCGTGATGGTATAATAAAATTTCAGAGTAGCCTGTACCTATTATACGTACCTCTTTATTACGCCTCATGATAATGGGGCCTGTGATATATATTCCATGGAAAAACAAAGCATAGCAAATGGTCATATTAGTATTTTCATTGATCTTTCAGCCACATGAGAGAGTTGGGGGAGCCCTATTTTTTGATAGTATGGAACTAGGTATATTCTACGGTAATTGGTAAAGCTTGATATCATGATGAATTAACCTGTGTAGAAATTACATCAAATTGTGATGCACCGAACTAATGAAGTGTAATTGTATATAACATTATAATATAAATAGGGCGCGGCGTAGTTGGAAATATGTCCAGACTATCTGGGGAATTATAGCGATAGTTCTCATGTATCAGGGTATTCTTTGTATCTTGCAAATGATTCTCATACAATAGAAACTAAGTTCGGCGTACAACCGAGATATATAAGACAAAGAATACTTACCTACCCTAAAAACCAATGCGTAAGCAGCCATAGTCAGAAATAGACATTCCTGGTCATATAAAAAGAGTACGCGTCTCAAGCTGCAGATAGGAGAAGAACTGGCGGCCTCAAAACTTCCACTATCACACCTAATAGTTTAGCTTACATAGTGAAAGGAGCGTATCATTCGGATGGTTATGGGGCCGGTGTCCCGCTTTGCAGGCAGGTAACCAAATAGTTAAGACAATATTTCCGGCCCTTCGGAGCCCCGGGTTGACGATCACAAACAACTAAAATATCTCTCATACCGTCAGCCGGGGCCACAACCACCGTCAGACCGGGGACCCCACAGCGGTATTCTTCTGATCTACCGGGCTTTGTCTTGTTTCTGCGGGGGTCCTTTACAAGGTAGGTATGTACACGTGTAGCTGAGAGCCTCATCGGCATACGTATGTCATGAAACCCACGAATATTCCTTATACCATGCTCAGTTGTAGTGTGGTGGCTGCTAATCGCGCCATCATATAATGGCGAAGTCTTTGATTCGTTAAGACAGCGGCCCTATCACGATTTCTAGCATGAATAAGCTGTCAGCAATTATATAATGACACACTTAACGCCTATAATACGGAAATCTCCAATTATTGAAAAGTTCCTCGATCTCGAAGATACGCCCCTAAAATGGCCATCGGCGATAAGCAGAGGCGTGTTGTTCGGGCATAGCAATACAGGTACCTAAGTACTACACTACCTACCTGGTACCTCTATGTATTCATCGGCGCTGTTTTCCTTCCCCACATTCCGCGGGCGCATGAAGTACACACGTATTTTTCGGTCCCGCCAATTACTCTATTCAGTTAAATTTCTTCCCATCGTCCAATCAGAAGTCTAGATCTGTTTTCAAGGTACATACAACATTGTACACTCACTATTCCGCCCATGCAAAGACGTCGAAAATATGTGTCAATCCGTGCCCCCGAACGGACGCAGTGCCCGATGGACACGGGTTGCGAACGCCTTTGTAGTACTGGAATAGACAGACTGGCAAAATAGTTAAACTGCAGAAAGGTCCGACTGTCCGACAAGGCTCTAGAAAATCAAGCAAAATCCTACGCGGATTTCGTATTATACCTATCCCGTACTTAGCTTACGATATCGATATTTGACATCTGCTATGTAACAAGGCTTCTTACAAATCCAACATCCCGGTACCGGGCCGGGCTTACAATACCTAACTGCACATTCAGTGCTGCGACGATGTTGCGATGCCCTGCCCCTGTAATGATACCTTATATCCATAAGGGACTACGGCTCAACAATAATGAAACTATCCGAAGCGTCCAGCCGGATAGGACCTGAAGACTTACCCCAAGGAGAAAGACATCAGATTTAAAACACCGCACTCTTCCTCCTACCAGGCCTTCCCCTTTCCTTTCCTTTCCTTTCCTTTCTTTTCTTTTTCTTCCTTTTCTTCATAGAAACGTTTCTCATCCAATTCAACATCCAAAGACAATATTTCAAGATGGCTTCGAAATCAGTTGCTGTTATTACGATGAGCACCCGAGGCACACGTGCGGGACCCAATGTAGCCAGTTTCGTCCGGAACATCGTCGAGAAACCCCTAGCCGCGAGCGGCATATCCGTCACCGACGTAGACGTCGTCAAGTTTAACCTCCCCGTCTACAACGAAAAAGTGGCTCCAATAAGTAAGTAGACTGCGATCTATAAATCCCTGCTGGGAACTTCGACCTGACGTAACCGCCAGTGGTCCCCGAGCAGGCGTCCTTCCAATACGAGCACTCCAAGGCCTGGAGCGCCGAGATCATCAAGCACGACGGCTACGTGCTCGTCATCCCCGAGTACAACTACTCGATGGCGGGCGGCACCAAGAACGCCATCGACTACCTCCTCCACGAGTGGAAGGGGAAGCCCGTCGGCATCGTCAGCTACGGCGGGAGCGGCGGCCTTAACGCCAGCGAGCAAGCCAAGGGGGTCCTCAACAACATGGGCCTCAAGGTCGTCGAGACGCGGCCTCAGCTGCCCTTTGCCAAGCCGGACCTGTTCTCTACCATAGGCACGGGGAACCTGGGCGACAGCACCGTGAAGGCTTGGGAGGCAGAGCACCTTCCGAGCATACAGAAGCTCGCCGAGGAGTTGAAGACGTTGTTATTGCAGCCTAGCGCTTAAGCTGAGGCTTGCAAAAGACGATAAATTAAGCTACGGTCAACTAGCTGGGTGGTGGACATGCGTGATCGAGTTTTCCTACAGCAACGCCTATCTAGCTTAGGTGCCTGGGTAGACATCTATAGACCGTTTCGCGACATATCGCTCCTAAAATATTTCGGAAACCAGTCTTTTAAGTACCTACTCTGTGTTAGTTATCACATGCTTGATGCAGATGTCATGAGAGTACTATAAAGGAGAAGCTATAAGAAGGTTTCGCCATTAAACCCAAAGCCAAGAAAGTAAACCAAAATATCGGCAAATCATAAGTTTCAACATCCAAACCAGCCTTGAATCCTCATCTACTCATCTACCAGTCAGTTCTCACCAATACGACCGCACCAACACAATTTGCTCGATGAACCTAGTTACTTATAAGGTAAGTCCCTAGGTTAGAGCTATCTACCTTTGGTTTTCTTGTGTAATAGCTAATTCGTTTCTGCCTATGCTTCTTGTTCCATCTCATGATAGTAAATGAGATACGTATTCGACGAACTAGAGCTATGAACAGAGACATAGCTATTTACTCAGTGTTGACATACTGTGAATTGAAAGGCTACTTAACTCTAGGTATATACTAAGGTGTGATACAAAACATTCACCCAGCCGTATTTACTATATTCTTGCGTGCTCGAATCAAACTTATATACTAGGTAGTCAAGGAAATTCGAAATGACGTTTTCTTTAGCTACGGCTCGCAGTCATAATCGCTGCCATCACGACCTCCTCTTACGAGGCCGAGCCGTGAACGGTTTCCAGCAACTGATTTTAAGTCGACTCACGAACCTGACAAGAAACGGCTTAGGTACCTTGCGCACGACTTTTCACCAGCGTGAAAAGGTAGTCACATCGCTTTGCAGGCTCACTCGACACGAGGAAATTCTTATTAATACCAGACTCTACAAGGTCGTCTTCTTCCTCCTTACCTATTATTTCACTGCACCTTGTTTTTTTCTTCCCTCCTCGTACCCTTCTCGCAATGGAGCCACCCGCACCGCGATCGTTTCTGGATCTCCCTGATGCCATTCGACGTCACATTTATTCCGCAGCCGGCCTGTTTGTCGACTCCAATATTTTCCTATATCACAAACGTACGCTATGTTTCGAACATACTGACCGTTTCTGGACGCCTTATTGTAGCCTTGCATTCTCCATCAACCTGCTCCTCACCAGCCGGGCCGTCCACAAGGAGGTATCGCACATATTGTTTTCCACCAATCGTTTCTTCGTGCAAGACGCGCTTGTCTTACTCCGGTTCCCGGTCTCTGCTCTATCCTCTATACCATCCCTGAGTATTCACTTGAGTTATCCGAAAGTCTATCGGCGATTGCAATATGGACATCCCTTATACCCTCGCCTTGATCATGACAAGGGAGGTCCCTTCATATCTAAAGATAATATCCTGCTTAAGAACTGGGAAAACGCAGCCAAATATATCGCTCCCTATGTAAAGCCCCAAGCCCTCGATTTTGGCTTAATCTGCTACGCAGACTCTCCTGAAACGGCCCGGCTCGCTCTTCATCCGCTTCGCCACCTCCCTACCCTAGCCAGCTGCCAGATACGACTCAGCGACGAGCCTCATATCCACGAGCTTGGGGATATGGCGAAGGAGGCGGTATTGCGATCCATAGGGCCGCCCAAGTTCCCGCATGAAGGGTTTCCCTTCCAGCGTCTCCCATCGGAGCTTCGCGAGATGGTATTACGGTACACCGACTTAGTCACGCCTTATAATACCGTTAAATGGGTTTGCGGGAAATACTACATCAAGTTCCGCATTTGTGACGCGACATGCTACACACCAGATGAGAAATGTCATCCCAACGAACATAAGCACTGCGTTGGCATCGACCACCGCCAGTGCGTCAATCCGTGTCAACATAGGGAGTGTGTCGATTGTCCCCATTATGGTTGCCAGTTCGTAATGGGCTGCCACGTTCGGAAGGTCCGTAGAATCGGGGATTTATGCCATTGCCCTACGGGTTCCTTCTGCAGTCGATCGTACACCGCCTACTCGGTGGATTGCCGTTGCTGGCGACCCCCCACGCCGTTGTTCCTGGTTAGCAAGGCGTTTTACGCCGAGGCACAGGCGGTCTTCTTCTCCACGAACCAATTCATTGTTTACGACAACCACAACCCTATACGCAAACATCTAGAAGCTACATTTCTGGGTAACACGATCTCCGACACCGCACTACGCAGCCTTCGGTCGCTACATGTCATTGTGCTCGCTAACGTGTATGACAAGTGGATGGAGGTGCTACGGCGCGTCGATGGCAAGCTCACCAATCTGCAGTACCTGTCCATCCACTTCAACGGCATCGACCTGCCAGACTGGTGTGGCCATAATTTCACCGAGGCATTACAGGGACAGTCGGGAGAAACAGCAATCCGCACCGCAAAGCAATTGACGAGCACGTTATGGCCGATGAAAGACATAGATTCCCCCAGAAGTGTCATCAGATCCTTTTTCGTGGGTATTTCACTGCTCTCAGGTACATTTCAATACTATAAGCGACGTGAGGGTATTTATCTCTTCAGGCCTTGGGATGACAAAGAACGTAGGTATCCAAAAGCCAATTTCGAACGTAAAGTCTGTGGCGACTCTGCAGGAGATGTGGGGGATAGCTCGTCTGCGTTGGAGTCAAGAGGCGACGTATGGGTAGAAGGTGTCTTTGTATTTAAAGATCAGCTAAGTAATCATCTTGACTGTCTCCTCACTTTCGAGATAAACACAGCTTTTACCGGATGAAAAGTTGTTTAATAAAAATTAATAATAGCAACAATACATTGTTGACGAGTCCTTATTTTACGAGACACGGCTTTTGGCCCGTATTTTTGAATTAAGCCTAAAAAATTCAAAATAAATGCATTTATAAACATATTGAATATGATTGATTTAAATTTAGAAATTTTTAAATTGAATGCGTTGTTGTGATAAAAGATAAACTTGAATGAATTATTAGGGGTATGTCTCTGCTGCTAGATGAGGGTTATCATGGATTACTACATAGTAATTCTAAACCAACACGGATCGTACTTAGAAAATGTCTATTCATTACCCGTTACAACAACCAACCCCCCCTTAACCAGTGCATAATTCATTTAGAATCATTCCCTAATAAACCAACTCTCACTACTAGAAGACAGGTATCCCTTCTTATGTCATAACTCGTATCTTCCATCACTAGTTAGGTACTCATATAACCTCCCCTCCCTCTCTTTTCTCTCTCTTAATTCTCCTCTTAAATTCTCCTCTAGTGCACCTAATATACTAGGTATATATATCTAGGTACCTTATATATATTATATTATATACACAAATGCACCCGTTTTCATATATAAGGCAAGTCTTTTACATGACAGAGCATAACGCCGGGTTGCTTTCGCCAGGATTGTAGATCATGCCACCAGGCTCGGCTTTGTTGCGGACCTGCTGAGTTCTTGGGGCGCCCTTCATTTTGATTGGTATGATTTTTTTCTACGGTCGATGTAGATCGATAAAATGTGATATAGGCAATAAAGTCTTAAGAAATTTCAAGTTTGATGTTGTAGCTTGTGTGTGGATCATCTAAGTAAAATGAACTTGGACTTGGGAATACTGTAAGCTTTATAGTAATCGAAGCGTAGACATTTTACGGTATCCGCCGTAAAAGACTCTTTTGACACATATGGGTGTGTGTGCCTTTGTAGATATGCTGGTCATCTAATATTCTTTAATCCGCTTCATTATAACACTGTCGGCATGCACGGTATTTAAAGAACGTAGAATGAATGCTTTGACGACTAGCATGTTTCAGGTACTACATAGAAAACCTGCTGCTACTTATAGGTTTAACCCCTTTGGGTCTGGTATTCATTGTCCCTATCCCTAAGCCGACCTCCTTTGCATAAACTCATTAGCTCATAACAATCCTTCCTCATAATAATGCAGAAGCAGCTTATTTGAAGACCTTGCCGGCGGAGTGCTTGTACTCCTTGTCGTTGTGGACGACAGGCTTGTCCCATGTCCACATGGATTCGACAAAAGCCTTGTCATCAGCGTTGGTAGGGTCCAGCTTAGTGAACTCGTAGCTCTCGTAGTCGGGAGCGACGTCAAAGACGGGGAGATAGTCTTGGCCTCGGATGACAAAGGCACCCTCGATGACCGAGTCGTTGTTCTCTCCGTACACGGAGGCACAGCCGAAGAGGTACTTGCGAGAAGCCTCAAGGCGAGTGTTGAATCCACCAATCAGGTTGTTGGACATGAAAGTCAAAGTCAACTCGTCGTTGTACTTGTACTTGACCTTCCAGATGGAGTAGTCGGTAAAAGGGACGTTCTCCCAGAACCACTTCATGGATTCAGCCTCGTCGTGGTTAGAGTAGTAGCGCTTCAAGTCATCAAGAGCGAAGGCAGAGGGTCCTAAGGCCTCAAGAGGGTGCTTAGGCTTAGGAGCAGGGGCGGCCTCCTCCTCTGCGGGCTTGGGGGCAGCAGGCTTGGGAGCAGCCTTAGCTTGCTTGGGCTGCTCAGCCTTCTTCGGGGGTACGTTGGTTAACTTGGGAGTCTCGAGAAGCTCAAGAGGCTTAGAGACATCAGCGTAGATGGGCTGGTTGTAGACAGTCTCGTACCATCGAGTGACGTTGGGGTGCTCAGAGCGCCACTGCTTGTCGAAGAAGTACTGGAAGCCACGCGAGATGATACCAGCGGCAAACAGGTCGGCGAGGGTGATACGCTCACCAACAAGGTAGGTGTTGTGAAGAAGGTGCTGCTCAACAACGGAGATAACCTTCTCCGAGTTCTTGGCGGCGTCCTCAACAGCCTTCTTGTTGTAGGGATCAACGCCCAAAAGAGGGCGGTACCAAGCAGCGAGCTTGGGAAGAACCTCAGTGTTGAAGTACGACGTCCACTTCAGGATGGAGGCATAGCTATGCTTTGTTAGTAGTTGATTCCTCAGATACTACTATTGGGACGTTGACTTACTCTTGCTTGGTCTTACCGAGGAGAGTGGTCTTCTCGTTCTGGGAGGTGACTAGAAAATAAGAAATTAGCAATTTTTCTCGCATCATTTTATGCGTACATAAGTAATGGACAAAAGGCAATAAGATCAGAAAGTAGAACCATGATCAACAGAAATTTTCAGATAGGGATAACTGTTAGAATAATGTCTAGGTCATCATATGATGCCAATTTGGTGGAGGGGTTGAATACGAAAACTCAATTTAGAGAGTATTAAATACATACGGTAGATGGCGATGGCTATAGACTCAGTCAAGTTGAAGCCATCGCTGCCGGCGAAAGCGGGGATCTTGGCAAGCGGGTTCACCTGGAGGAACTCAGAAGAAGGGTTGACAGTGTCGGCCTCGACGATGTCCAGGTCCAGGCCATTGGCCTTCGCAACCGCGAGGATCGCGGTAGAGCGGGGGTTGAGCTGCGCAACGTGAATATATCAGTATTTGTGTTAAAAACAAAATAAACAAAAAATCAGTATACGACAATTTAGTTATTATCGATATAGCTTACCTCCTTGGTGAAGAGTTTTCCGAAAGGCGCCATGATGAATTATAGGATCTGGTGCTTGTCGAGATGATGAGAGGAGGGGAAAGTTAGAAGTAGACTTGAGTAACAGAATTTTTTTTTTCTACTCTCGCAAAAGCAGGAGGCGGGGCAATCGCGCTCCTGGCTCAATTCAAATTTCTATTAGGCGCTTACCTTACCCCCCACTTTAGAGTCTTGCCGAAACACCCCGCCTTCCAAGATACGGTTACCTTAGGTACCTACCTACCTCCTTAGGTTAGGTTGGGTAGGTACCTACTTCCACTGTTTAAGTGGTCGGCAATCGGAATATCTGACACGCCGTCCAATTGAATTCGGGCATTGCATTTGAAAAAGTGCTTCAATTGAGGTTCCCATTAAAGCCTACAGGCCTATTATTACACACCTATCGCACTTCAATATTCCGACCCATCGATCGATTGATTCTTAGTAGGCGCAAGGCCATGAAGAGGATACGATAGGTACAATGTCCTCTCTAAGATATGGCCTTCGCTGTCTTAGAGATCTCCGGGCGACAGCGACCCGACAACCGAGCATCTCAGCATCTCTAAAGGCTTCTTCTCCTTCTTCATCTTCTTGCTCTTCTACGTGCTCGAGAACACGCCGAACGTTTACGACGACCACGGCTCGACAAGATGATGCTTTAGAACGGCTACAAGCGGCGGTAGACCAGAGCCCTGATGCGGCCGAAATAGATGTGATGCATGTCCGTCCCGTGCCGCTTTCGCCATCTTACTTCTCGCGCCATACGCAATTCAACGACAGCTTCGTCCTGATTCAGGACCTGGCTCGGAAATACGAGAGACTTCCTATTCTCCCCCCCGGACAAGCGCCGCGGGTGGCTTGGAAGACGAAAGAGCAGTACCGATTGGCGATTGGTGAAGCAGTGAAGGCAAGGGATTACGCAACCTGTATTGGGCTGGCTAAGAGGTTAAACCAAATCCACCCTGATTTAATGCCAGAGGAGGTCCAGCAAGGTCTCCGGCCCTTCAAGCGAGATATCAACTTCTATCTCAACCGAGCGAAGCCTATTGTGGTTGATAGGTTTGGTAGGTCGCATGGCGTCGGGAGGCGGAAATCTTCAGTCGCTCGAGTATGGCTCGTGCAGGGGACAGGGGAAGTCCTTATTAACGGAAAGACCCTGAACGACGCGTTCGGAAGAGTTCACGACCGGGAAAGTGTGCTTTGGGGATTGAAGGTAATGGACAGAATAGACAAATACAATGTCTGGGCCCTTGTAGAGGGCGGCGGAACCACCGGCCAGGCCGAAGCACTCGCGATGGCAGTTGCCAAGGCTTTGGCTGTTCACGAACCAGCATTGAAGACGCCCCTTAAGAAAGGTAAGTCAATGCAGAATCCCTACAAATTTTTTTGCGCCAGTATATCTCTAATATGCCTCAAGCTGGTTGCCTCACTCGTGATCCGAGGAAAGTCGAGAGGAAGAAGCCTGGTCACCTCAAAGCAAGAAAGATGCCCACCTGGGTCAAGCGATAAGACAAGTCAGATATGTTGTTTCGCAATACGACTCGTGGGTTACATTTTTTTTTATGCGACTCTCGAGCAAGGCGATTACCTACCGAGGTATCTATCGGCCTTACTGGCAGAAGGTTAGGTTACGTACGTTATGGTCTATATTATCCATATAGTAGACTGTATGTGCAAGGGCTACCTAAATGTACCATTATGTATCTGCTTCTTATGTGGAATGTATATGAGATGCCAACAGCAACAGCTAAAGATGAGAGAAGGCTACTTCGTAAATGAGCCTCGCCAACGCGTCCTCCTTGCTTATATTAATTGGCCAATCATAGCCCAGGGAAGTTAATTAGACTAAACACGAGTTAAGAGACCGGGTATTCGGGTTGTGTTATATCATGTATGACGGGTGGCTGTAAGATCGGCGTTATGTTGTGTTTAGACTCCGCGTGATACAACGGCGGCGGTCAACGAGTCTTCAAACCCAAGTAAACAAAGGTAGCCCTGAAATTGGCACTGCATAGGTCGTGAATTTGTTCCAGAAGCTAATAAGAAACCCCCGAGTAAAAGACGCGTAGCGCTATCATTATTTTTAGCAGCCGGTCACTCAAATAGATATCAAGCACGGACGGCATTTTAAGCAACCCTGGCAGCTCATCAAGCATATTATAGGTAAGCATTAAGTAACATTCCTTACAGAAGTCGAGGAGGGAAGCCATACCAGATATCGACTAGCTTCAGACAATGGCAGACGCAGAATCCTTCTAGAAGGGAGTTGTTCGTTTGGGGAAATTGTTTAAGGGGACATGTCTTGGTTCAAGCTATAGGTAGATTGCAGCTCTTTTTTGAGTATAGAGCTAGGTATATGCGTCGCTTAGTTTGATGGAAGACAGAAGCTGACCATGTTGAGTGTCTCCGCTTGTGACTTGCCAATTGGTAACGAGGCGAGAATAAATTATGCCTATATGCTTCTACAATACCACCTCATAGATGGTATCGGCACAGTTACCTAAGACATCGACAGCGCGTCGGTCATCTCTCACATAAATTTGACTCCCAATTTGGCCGATCCCGTATTAATAAACGTGATACATTTTAGCCATCGGACTACGTGTCTGGTTCTTGAAGCAAGATAAGCGTGAATCAACGTGACCTGACTCTGGCCTTGACCCAATACGAGAAGTAGTGTTTCTGCAGAGAAACGGTGCAAGCCTCATTTGGCCTGGATGAGGCTGAGAGTGACAAACCACACAGCAGCCAATACTGTAACGTTGGTCACTTTATATCGCCGATCTTTCCTGTTCCGACGCCCTATTTGTACGCGTTTATGTCGCGCAATCTAGGCTTCACTTGAACGATTCGGTATTGAAAAAACCGTCGCCGGCGACCTAGACCGACATAACCGAGTTAACTAACCTCGAAATATGCCAAGCCTAGAAAAATTTGGTATAAGGTATCTGCTTGCAGATCGTCAATTGGAGAAAGAAGTACCTAAGGAACATAGGGCTAACATGTTATAGGAGAGTCGGTGTCGCCGATGTATCAATGGCATCCAAATGCATCTCTGTGAAGCCACACAATACTTACTACTTCCTACTACTGATGCTGAGATGTACCTGGCAAAGAGTCTTACCACGTAGCAAGCCATGCCGGCCATGACGAGTATACCGATCCATCAGATAAACTCGACTTCGCATTGTAGGGGGAGATCAAAGCTCATGTGGGTCTTCCAGCGCCCAGTTTCTGTTCTTTTCGAATCTCGGGGACCTGCGCTAGTCAACGAAGCCCATAAAAATGGGGTGATTTCTTGTACATAGTCAAAAAGTATCAATTTCATACCTCAAGGCAGGCCTATCATTGGCCTCATGTGTGTATTACATCCGGGGGATGCTTACTTACAAATAACCCGTACCTATCATTCATCTTAGTAATACACCGACTTAGTAGCGGACATGTAGAATATCAAGTGCAGACTCCAGGCTAAAGGTTTCTTCACAAGCTATCCACACACCAAGTGACTACCGCAATCTTAACGCGCCGGTTATATTAGTGTCTCTGCTATATTAGGTGTGATATATTCTATAATAAAGTTAGCCGTTGGGACATATGCTAGGACGTAGGTTGTTGATATTGAGTAGAAGAGATCTGAAAATTGATGACAGTGGATTGGGTTGATGCAACACCCCGGCTGACTCCGGGACAATGTCAGACGGACCCTTGTCGTTCTTTGACGACATCTTAACGCCCCTGTCGTCGACCGGATTCAAGGTTCAAGGATCTTATTTAAACGACCAGACATCAGCCATCTCTTATTAGAAGGCCTCCTTGCGGCCTAATGGGTGCCTCGTACTGCCGTACCTCTTTTCTCAGCACATGCTATGCTAGGCAAGATTGGACGTCCAACCTACGCCTAAAGATGCGCTGAGATGGTTAAATAAATGACGGTGGCCTGTCTCGGTCCTTATTCATGAACATTCGTAACCATGAATAATGCTAGTTGCTCAAATAGTATGCATAAGTTGACCGCTAAAGAGACAGTCTAACAAAAGGGTCCGATATCGATTGGCGTGTGGTTAGCCTGCAATGAAAGTGATTACAAGGCCGGGTTAAAAATGTATATGCCTGCCCCCTGAATATTTTAGAAAATTCTTCGCTAGAGCCAATTATGTAGTTTCATACTTGAAATTTTCTATATCGACCAATAGTTGACCACATCGAGACCACATCGAGACAATTCCATAGAAGAAACGTTCCTTTGTCGGTCTCCTAAACCATTTGGGTGTGTGGTCCGACTCATACTCACCGGCTTCTTTTCCCCGGGGTCGAATCAGCTTCCATCATAAATTCATGGCAGTCAATTAGATCGATTAGTGGCGTCTTCTAGATCTTTAACTAAACATGCAGAACATACCAATACAGTGGATATCGTAGCTACCTAGGTTCTATTCGCTGGAGCGTGTACAGAATGTTGTAGGTTGTTTAAAAAAGATTATTTGTTTTATAGCTCCAAACAAGGAGGTAATTCATAGCCTGACAAAAAAAAAAAAAGAAGTTGGGGGCTAAAACCACATAGTACCTATGAAAATGTCTAATTATTATCAGCAGGAGCTCCTGCTATTTGGTGGATAAAATAATAATAAGGCAAGAAGCATTAACCAGGTACCTATAGTTGTAAACATTTAGAAACTGGAAAGCACTAGGCCTCATCTCATCTCATCTCATACATTTCCTAGGATCTGCATGCATACAACGTTTCCTTCCTTCCTTTATTTTGCCTTATAATTATTAGGCAGGATAGTTCCCCATATGCTTACCTAGGTAGGTACTTATACCTAATATACCTGACATTGGCAACTTCATTACCTAATATTAGTCCCTCAATTAAGTAGGTACATTATAAGGTGTTACCTACATATACGTACATAATTTTCTAACTTTGTTCATAATATTAGATCATATCTCCGTCTTCCCGTTCCCTAGCTCGTCAATCTTAAACAAAGCAAAACTAAACACATAAACTGAAATGACAACGTGACGAGGAAGCGTAACGAAAGATGAATGTTGTTGTAACAATCATGGTAACAGTCATCTTTGTATGACACGTTGAATTTTGAATGCCTGCTTCACAGTACCTTTAGGTAAGTTCTAAAATGGCCGATCTGTGCAGAAGAAGGAATCATCTCTCAATCAGCATCAGCCACACAACAGAAAAGTCGGCGCACAATTGAGAAAAGCAAAACTTCGTCTTGTGTGTGTCGTGTGTTACCTCTAACCTACTAAGTTCTTTATTAGGTATAGGTAGGTAACCAAATATTTGTCACCCCTTTTCCCCCTCTCAAACCCATTTCGTCCTAATTAGGTACCCTTACTTTTCTACCTGAGTCGTTCCCTACAATACTTACACTATGACCTTTGGGCAATCATGTCTCTTATTAGTACGTAGCAATAGCTAATGTTTGTTAGCGAGAAGAGAAAAGAGAAGAAAGAAGCAGAAGAACAACACAGTCTATACTGTCTATACAGTACTTAATGTCCAGTTCAACTTCGTACAAACCAGGCATAATCGTACAAACGAGCCTTAAGATCTGGTGGCCGTTTTCTGATAGGCTGATCTGCGCCAGGAACATGCGCGGTGACGCGTGACACCCTTCGAGTCAAAGATCTCTGTTGAGGCTGGAAAAGGGTTTGTCTTATATGCCCCTGGCCAATATACCTTACCCCGTACCACCCAATAAGTTCTATTCTCCGGCTCTACACTCTCTTCACCCTTCCACCAAGGTATCTATCTGGGCACCCATCAACTTCAGGCAGGGTCAAGCTTGGTCCGGCAGGGTATTGGACAGATCACCCATCATGTCTCGTAGGGGCACGCCCTTGGGGTATCGGTAATAGGGATTCACTCGGACCCGCACTCGATTATCTGTGCGCACTGCGCAGATCTCGTTACCCTGTCGCAACCAGATGAGCCCTGCCTACCTACCTAGGTAGCAAGCCCAGCAAGTTCCAGCAAGCCTAGCAAGCCTAGCAAGCTTAGCAAAGCCCCAGGTACATTTTACGCACGGCGCAAGTTAAGGCGTTGGTGTTGTTAACGTGTTTTTGGGGAAATCTGGTTAAAACTCGTCCCTATTCCCCTTCTCATTGGAAGGTCGTCGCCTGATCTCATGTATTACATACCCACTGCTTTGATGGGGTTACATGCGAAAAAGGGATTCGAACTTCCATTCTGTCTACTCTACATAGTAGAGTCTAATTGGGTCTCCACTTCCTCCTACTACTGGCTCCTCTCGACCTTACCTACTCCTCGACATCCACCTACCTACCTGTAATAATATATCATGAGGCAAGTACCTACCGGCTAACGAGTCAGTTCCTTACTGTCCTGATAAAAAAAAAATCTTGCTGCCCTCTTGCTTGTCTACCTACGCTGCACTGTAGAAAATCCCCGACCACCTTTAAAATCCTCCGGTGTCAACAACTCTATTCTCACTTACACCCGCTGCACTGTTATTTGGCATAGACATTTTCTTGTTACTGATCCCCCCTCCGACTTCTACACCTCTGCTCTACCTACCTTAAAAGAACCACGTACGACGTCGCTTCAATGTTACTCATGTCTTTGAATCTTTAATTATCCAGATCAAGAAGAACCTTATTTTGTCTTAACTTAATATCGAGGTGCTTTGAAGCTGTGTACTCACAGTCTGAGGAGAGCGAGCTAACTAGGAATCTCAGTTACGTCCGAGCGAAGCTGATATCCAATCCGGTATCCCTCAACACCGCTAAAGAATTTGAGGTATTACGTCCTTATCCCGGTGTGGCTTGCTAGTCAATTTGGCTCGGCAAAGTCACAATTTGTCGGTTTACAAGTTAGTTACAAAAGGTACTGGGATCCTCCCGGTACGCGTAGTGACAACAGCTTGGCAAGTCAGATACGTCCCCCCTAACCTACTCGGGATTTTTGTGGACGAATCCATCCCAAATTCCTCCATAGTAGGCATCTAAGGACGAACTCAAAAATCTGGGACCTCGGAGGCATCGTCACCCTAGTAAGGGCCTAGGTTGGGGTACCCGACATATGGTCGGGCGGTGTTTGCATCGAGAAGACTTTTCAGCATTCAAACTTTCGGCATCTCATACATAGTCGGTCTTCCCTGGCAAGCTTTAACCTTTCGTCCTGTCGTATTCCATCCATTAAACACAACTCTTTGGGACGCATCAACGGGAAACACGCCGTTACATGCCTAGATCATATATATCGACACCTACTAGACTCTCACTTTAGGGTCTTCGTCCGAAATTTGTAGGAGAAAGCCTTGTAACCTAGAGCAACCTTTTCTTCCCACTGTGGCGGACCTGTCACTTGTCTGAGCCTGAAGTGAGAATTTTATTCGACCCCGCGTATTCTATCTATATCGCAACAAACTACTCTCGGCCGTTTTCTTTTTCTTTTTTTTTTAAAAAAAAAAAAAAAACTAAAAAAAACTTGTATCGTCTATTTCGGATCCCATCGCACGCACTACTTGCACGCGGCGAGGTTCTCCGAAGATTCTAACGGGCCGGCTGTATCACGGCCTAAGCGAACCAAGGTGGCCCTCCTTTGGTGATCATAGCTCCGTTGCCGGAGGAGCATCGGTTAGACTCGCCCCTTAAAGCAAGCATCTTGCGACCAGTTTCTCGTGGTATGGACGATCCCAGGCAGCGAAGGAGGCCGAACGAACCGCCCGTCAATGCTCCTTCTAACACTAGGTATCCGGTTCACGATCCCAATGCACAGGGACGGTCGTACGGCGCAAGCGGGTCTGATAGGTATCGGCCCGCACCTCTCAATACATCGCCTGCAGCATCTAGAGGTATAGCAGGCACGGCTAGCTACAGTGGATATTATCAAGAGCCGGCAGCAGCATTCTCCACTGCCATGCAGCAGAATACAATGCCATACCAGTCTGAATATGGACAAGACGCTCGACAAACACCAAGCTTCAATGCGTACAATCCGTCGATGATGTACAACGTGCCGCAAGCGAGCACGCAAAGTGCCGTGTACGATACGAGTCAGCAGTTCCCGTCGCGGCAACCTGCAGCACTGCATATGATACAAACGGATGTGTCCAACCCCTATTTCCCGAGCGAACCGACCAACCCGGCCGCAGCAACAAGTCTGCAGTCACATGCCGGCTCTTCGAGTACATCAGCAGCGGTATATCAGCAGAGTCCAGTTGGCCAACGTACAATGCTACAGAACTATCCGAGCGGGATAGCACCAATGAGCGGCATGGCCCAAGCTAGCACACCCGAGCAGGCCATAGAAGAACCCGACTACTCGCAAACTGCAGAGATGAGCGAGGCGTATGCGCGGTATCAGACTGCTTTGGGGGAGGTATTTACCAACATCCGTGACGGGGTGTTACAAGCTGCAAGCGAGTCGCTCTTGAACATTTCCGAATGGCTGCTCTCGAAGGTAGTGGAACTAGGTGAGCTCACTTATCGGATATTGTGATGATGTTCGTGAATTTAACTTTTAAAGGCCTCGCGGCAGACGATGAAAACCTTCACAAGGACCGTATCAAAATGTGGCAGGACTTTAACCACGCATGGTTGTCATTGTTTCAAAAGCAAAAGGATATGATGGAGTCTGGCGCGCCACCGCAGCGAGGCCAAACGCTAATTAGCGAAGACGGATTGAGAAAGATGGGGAAAGAGATAGTTAGGCTCTGCGATGGGATCGATCGGCATGGCCTAGTGGACTACGAATACGGCGTTTGGGAAGAGTCTATTGTTGCCAGTACGTCCCCAGCCCAGTGGTAGTATATTTGCGTATGTTCGACCTACTAATCAGCAGCCCAGTTATTGAGGAGTGCCTCGACCTATATGAAAACGAAGAGGAAACCGAGCCTTCCAATTCCTCTGCGACGAATCCCGCTGGAGCGGGAGGTCGTGGACATCGGACGTCTCGATAGTAATGGGTAATCCAAACGAGATAGGGGGGGCTGAGGCTATGGATTCGATTGTGGTTTAAGATATATACGAGGCGTTCCATGCGGTCACGACGATTATTTGCATAGCAGATTGTGATACCCATCGATCCCACTGACGGCACGAAATCGTCGTCGGTCCACATCTCGCACGCCAGTACGAATAGGGATGGCAGGTCAGGGAGTTGTAGGAATTACGACGTTGCATCCCAGTTGCATGTTGGCCTAATTTATGATGTGGCACTCTTACCTGATTTGGGTATAGAATACGGTCTTGTTTCAGCAGTGATGATATATCGAGCTGATATGAGGATGAAGACTTCATGACTTCTCGAAGGAGAGGGACCATATGCTACGGCAGTAATGAGAGACATGCAACGGGACGATGAATGGCGAAAAAGGAGAAAAACGGATTGGGGGGGGATAGGGGCTCATTAACCTAGAGCGGAGGTGTACGACTATATGTAATTTGTTTTCAGATACCCTTGGAAACTGGCGTGTGTGTAGGAACGGTGGGGAAAAAAAAAGTAAGGTATAGAGTAGAAAGGTATCTGCTGCTCTCACGAGCTTGTTCGCCTAGTCTCATTAAAATGGATTGCTCGGTATAGTTAGCTAGTACCTAGGTAACTATCAGTATTGCAAGAATTATTATGTATAAAGGAGGCAATTTACCTTAGGTTAGGTATCTACCTTAGGTAGGTATACATAATGCATACATCCTCGGAGCAGCTGCTTGCAGAAAGAGTTATACAACTTTCATTAGGTTAGGTAATCTTTGATTGCATAAGGATCTCTAGCTGTTATGTTAAAGAGGTACCTAAGGTTAGGTATGAATAAGCGTACCTAGGTAGGTATCAATAATAAATCTTCCAGCTTTCATTTCATTTCCTTTTCTTCCTTTCCATTTAATTTAATCACTTCTAATTTTCTCTCTATTCTCTTTTTTTATGTGTGTTCAATCTCAATCAAAGAAACTATCTGTTGAACTATTAGCAGCTTCTTTCTTACTGTTCCATCTCTTGTGGATATCCAATTATTATTATATTGATTGACTTTCGGATTGCCATCCTATAGGCTCTTACCAATATAGACTTATCCATTTTAATATAGCTTCTCTACCTTTGCTGCGCCGTAATATCCAGAACCACTTCTCTATTCCCCATCTTACCGCTTCCGGCTTTGTCTATTCATTATAAGAGCTGCACCTGTCCCTTATCGGAAAGACACTACTCAATTGGGATCAAGGTAGTAATAAAGGGTAGTAGCGAAGAACCTTCGAGGCTGAAAGGAACCCCTTAAGCATTGCCATTTACGGCGAGCTGCTAATATTGATTGGCCGGTCGCCGCAGCCGCGATGATGCAAGTCGATCTCGGGAGTATTCCGATTCAGCTGGACGTGTTTCTGACAGCCAGCCCGCGAAGATCAATTAGCTGCCGTATTCTGGGTCGTGGGCGTCTTGTATGACGGCAGGACGGTCACAGCAGAGCAGCCATTCTAATATGATCGGACCCAACGCCATGGGATCGTAGCTTGTGGCTCTCTGCCTCATCTGATAGGCGTACCGTGCTACCCTCCCGGTTACCAACATTGTTCTAGTTGTTCCATGGACCGATTAACTATGGTTCAAATTACTACAAACATGGGAGATGCGCCCGTGCTACGATTCGGCGATGCTTCATTTTATGATGTGTCACTTTTCGTTAGACTCGCGGGGGGGGGGGGGGGGGGGGGGGGGGGGGGGGGGGGGGGGGGGGGGGGGGGGGGGGGGGGGGGGGGGGGGGGGGA